>NW_023276807.1:214351352-214591352 GCF_003668045.3 Cricetulus griseus | reverse complement strand
AGATACTAGATACACTACAAAGTGCCTTGCAGAATAGATTTGACAGTTTTATCCTCTAAGTTTTACTCTCCCTAAGAATGAATTTTAAAGATCCATGTAAAACCTGCTGATCATCTTTGTCCAAGGACATCAAGCCTTCAGAAAAAATGCAGCTCAGACCCACACTATTAGTGTGCCATAACTTTAATTATCCATAACTTGTTGAGCTAGATGTGGTGCTGGTCATGCAGAGGCATGACTGGACAGGGGATAGAAGTCAATGGAGACCCAGCCTGGCTGCTGGTTCTTCTTGGCCTCTGCATGGCTTCCCTTCCTCTGGGATCATTTGAAGAGTTAGCATCTTGAGACCCTTGAGACCCTCTGGGATGAGGGTCTCAGAGGACAATTGAGAACAGAAAGGGTAGAATAAGCTTCCAAGAGGTCCAGTTTCTACATGACAGCCAAAGGAGGCGGGGTTCTTGGTTTACATAGACAGGCTTTGGAGGAGACAGAAGAGAGCCATCGATTCTGGGCCTCCCAGTCTCTGTTGTTCAAAGCCAACTGCAGGTGAGCTGGGGCATCTCACTGAAAGACCCAACTGGGCTGCCATGTGTGTCGTTTAGTTCCAGCCAGAAGGAGGCCAGTGAAGGGAGCTTCCTTACAGCAGAAAACCTGTCACTTCTCTCTGGGGGTGAGGAACAGGAAGGAGTTTCTGGCAGGGGAAAGGGTGAGGCCAGAAGACAGCCTGACCTAAAGCAGAATGGGGCACAGGGAGGACCCTGAGGGAAGACAGACAGTGAGTAGTCACTCTGCAGAGTCAGCTGCTTGACAGCTCCGTTGGGATCCTCTCACTAGAGATGACCAGAAAAACAGTTCACGGTTCTCCGGTTTATTATTTGCACAATGAATCCTAACTCTCCCCAAACTGCAGCTGAGACTTTTCCAATCAAAGTAGACAATTGCTTCAGAATCCCCTCAGGATAAAATTCATTGTTATTAGATCACTGCTTAGAAAATGAAACTATCTAATTAACTTGCTTTGAAATTTCCAGTATCATTTAGAGAAACACACACACACACACACACACACACACACACACACACACACACACACACACACACACACACACAGCTGAAATCCGTGGTTTTCATTATTAGGCATATGTGGTTAATAAGTGTCACATGTCTCTGATCCTAAAGCCCTTTGAACACATACTAAGATTCTGAAGAACAAGGATGCTGCCTGTCCAGGAGAGTGCACCACCAGGAGCAAGTCACATGACACAGACAAAACACACACACACACACACACACACACACACACACACACACACACACACAAAAACCCTGCCAGATTGACCCAGATGTTCTGTTTCCAGCCAATGCAGATCCAATTAGATATTTACATAATGCAAGAGGATTATCCAGATGCACCACAGAAGAACTGCATGACCCTAAGGAATCAGGCAGGTGTTACCTGTGGAAAAGCTGTAAGCACAGCGTTGGAAGCAAATGTGCAGACCTCACTGCATCTGCATCAGCAAGCCCTGCTAGAAATGAAGTCTCTTCTGCCCCCTGGTGTCTGCAGCTTGACATGAGTGTTTCAAAGTCTGAATGATTTGAGAAAAAAAAATTAACTAGAATTTTCTTGAACGCAAAGCACTTGCCATCACTGTTAATGCATTTTAATTCTCCATCATTATCTGTGAAAGACTCTGTCAGTAATGTAATTCAGAATCCTAAGTGTGGGAGCCAACTAGAGCTGCCATTTGCTGGTGGCTGTGTCACTAAATTGATGATAGCTGTAAAAGAGCCCAACTGAAGAACCAAGAGGGGCTGGAGAACATGACCACTGTGCAGTTACAGTGAATGGACATATTACTGAGAAGGGATGGAGAATGAGCAGTGAGTATCCAGAAACAGCAGCAGATGTCAGTAAACCTACAGCAGAGCTAAGTAGGGACCACAGGCATAATGGAAAATGCTCACGGCCAGAGGAAGTGTTTTGTGGGAAGCCACAATGCAGAGTAGAACACAAGAGGAGGAGAAACACGAGGGGAAGGGCATTCGGGGTTGCCCAATTCTAGCTCAGATCTAAGACACACAGTAGAATTTACATGCCTCAGAATATTCCAAAAAGGAAAGTCCTGTTTCAGAGACGTAAGTGATCTGTCCAAATAACTGGTGACAAATGACTTCTGTACCTTTGTACTTACAGTTGGATTAGAAGCTTCCAGAATTTGGGAGTAAAAAAAAATAGCTAGGCTCCAAAGAGCATGAAAAGGTTTAAAAGATGGACAGCAGATTTGGGGGAAAATAAGTTCTTGGGTGAATGTGGGTTTGGGTGGGATAAGGAAACAGAACACACAATTCAACAAATTTGTTGGCTTATGCTGCAGTGAAAGCCAAATTGCCACATCCTGAAGTCTCCAGCCAGAGCCCTGCTGTGGTGACTGGTGCATTACATCTCAGGAATTGCTTGTTTTGTACTAACTATTCAAGAATTCACTTATCGGCATGAGGGTCTCTGGGAGGCTAATTGCTCGTGGCTGAGCAGTTCTTTTGGAGTTCTGTAAGATTTCATGATGGTCCAATTCACCTACTGTTCCCTTCCCACAACAAAAGGCAATTCCAGCCTCTTCCAGATCTTCACTTTTCTACAAAGAATCATTATCAAAGTTTGCCAGGCTCTGTTTCAGACAGCAACCTCATTGTCTGCTCAAAAACTTTACAAGGTTTAATCACTGACATCTAACTGGTTAAGTTATCATAAGGCAATTCAATTATATTCAAAGGAAGAAGACAAGTTCTCCTGATTGAACAACGACCTGTTTTTACCTTACATGAATCCAAAGTTTGGGAATAATAGACGTTTCCAGTCCACAACGTCTTGTTTGATGTTCTTCTGCCCCAAGAATATTTTATCTTCTGGTGGTGCCTCTGCCATTGTCACCGGCTAGTGAAAATAACAGTCAGACTTATATTCCCCCAAGAATCAAAAGAATATGAACTATGCCCACATCTTAAACTACACCTAGGGACTAAATCAAAACAATCATTGTAGCCACAGCACCCATAGAGGGCAGCATGCCCTATACCAGCCTGGTCCACACATTTCACTTCTGTGACCCCAATATCTTACTCAGTCTGAAAGTGTCCAGGGTGAAGTGTTAACATGAGCAGGTGGGAACTGCAAATACACGATGTCCCTAAATCAAGCTCAGACTTCCCATAAAGGATCACCCTGGACAGTGTATTTTTAAAATTCCCTTTGGGGGTATTTTTATAAGTTACATTTTGAGAAACAAGCTTCTCTACATCATGGTTATCTACACATGAAGTTGAGCTGTCAAATTTTAAATCACACCAAATTTCTGATCTTCTAAAGACATAGGAAACTATGATGAAGAAACACATGTGATGGGGGAGGTCCTTCTGTGTATATGTTTGTCTTATTGGTTGATAAATAATGTACTGTTGGCCAATAGGAAAGCAAGATAGGTAGGACTAGGAGTCAAGGAGGATTCTGGGAAATGTAGTAGAGATCCAGGCAGGAAGCGACATAGCAGGCTGACTCAGAATATAAGCAGGGACAAGAAGTGCCCTGGCCTGTGGGGCTCAGGTAATTTGTGGGTCCAAGGTGGACTAAGCCTGAAAATAATGGGCGGGAAAGAAAAGCAAGACCAAGCAGTTTTTCCTTGTCAAGGTCTGTTTATTGATTATAAACAAGGGGTTTTTAAAGAGAAAGGAGGAAGCAGAGAAAGAGGAAGTGGGGGAGGAATGGGTGTTAATTACTCTCAGGCCAGAGCAGGTGTCCCGGAACCTCCTGTGGTGGGGTGCTTGACTAGTTGGCGGTTAGCTGAGCATGGAGGTCACCAGGCCTCTTGCAAAGGAGGACTTTTTTTTTATAGCTAACCAGAGCTGGCTCCTGACAAAGAAGGAAATCGTCCTCTTGCTCTTCCTCTTCCTCCTGTTCTCTGCTCTGGAGTCACTACGTGACCACCAGGAAGACAGGACACATTCTGCTGGCCTCCTCCATAAGATAAATCTTATGATTATGGTTGATAATTAAGACTGAGCTAGCAGATGAGAAATCCTAGTCATTCGCCAAGCAGCATTTGAAACTAATATAAATCTCTGTGTGTGATTTAGGGCCCTAACGCAGCAGCAGGGCTCAGGCAGCTTTGGCAGAAAGACTTATTATTACATGTGCCACATCTGCAGTGAAGACACTGCAGCTGGATTAGAACTCTGGGGTCATGGGTGACTGCGGGTTGTAGAGCTGGAGCTTGAGCTATCTCCAGCTATCATTGATCCCCTCAATAGACATTTATTAGCCACATCTCTACCCGACCTAACATCCTTTTGACCATTATGAGGTAAACATATTGGAGCAGACAGTACCTTCCTCTAGCCCAAAAGCTAAGAATGTCATTACACAGGTCATTCAATAGGTTATGGATGTTTGTCATTGTTTAGAGTGATTGGTTGTAAAATGTTGTTGGTTGCAGTCAGGAAGAAAGTTGAACAAAGAGGATTAGATTCAAGGTTTCTGTTTTAAAAAAAGGGAAGATGTAGATATGATAAGATGAAAAGGTAGATTATTGAATCTACTATTTAAAAAGCAACTACCAGTTTTAAATATTTTACATTGGATTGGACTGTATATTGTATGCAAATACTATATATTGGTACAAATTTGAGAATAATTTGTTAAGACACTGTACATACATTTCTAATCTTGTTCAAGGTATTGCACCTATATGGCTCATTTATTAATGTAATGCAAATTTCTAATTCTTGAAAGTTATTATTACCAACTATGTAAGATAATAAGGAAATGTAGGTAATTAGTCACCTATTACAATCGAACTTGTAATCACATTAGGTATGTTTTCAAAGTCAAAGATATATTTTAGAAAGACAGATCATATTCAAACACTTCAGAGATCTACAGAATATGGTATTTAAAATGTTTCAATAATTTAGATTCTTTTTTATGACAATGAGACATGCCTGCTCCTGGCAGTACCAATCTACTTAAAAGATGATGGGCATCAAAGAAACTCACATGGAGTTTATGTTCTTTGTGGAAAAAGTAGCCACTGGGCAAGAAAAGTGCCCTTGCCTTGACTGGTGACAGTACGCAGTACAAATTGGACAAGCAGAACACCAAAAACAGTGACTGCAAACCTTGCCAAGACAAGGCAGTTCAGTCTTTCAGAATATCCTGCTTCCCAGAAAAGTCTTTCAGAGATGCTAGGCTTATAGTCTGATGATGGATGTCCCGACCTTAAAGAAGAACTTTGGGTAACTTTCCAGGCAGCCAGCTATTTTTGTATTTCTCACATTTTTTGGAAGTTACTTAGTCACACTTCCTGCTTACTCAGTTAATAATACTTCCTTCTTGGGTCTCTGAGGAAGTTGAAGACTAGTTATTTTAGTCATAGTTTTCGTTGTTTACCAGACTCAGAAAAGAAAGTCACTAAAGAGGTGTAAAGTGTAAAAGTTTGGGAGTTACTAAAAGATAATTTGATAATGAAAATTAGAAAAGAAAATAAATTAGGTACAAGACTTTGAACTCACCAAGATAGGATAGATAATGAGGTCTTTTTCTGAATTTGTCAAATGCAAATGGACTAGACACTGTTGACAAACTTACTGCATGTATATATTGTATATACTTATTGTATATAGTTTTTCTTACATTAGTAATTTTTCTTTTTGTATTACACAAAAAGAGAAATTGTATTGATATATTATCTATGATTTATTGAAGCTTGCCTGAGAATTCAGAAAGCAAAGTCAGTCTCAAGATATAGAGATCAGGCAGTGGTGGTACACACCTTTAATCCCAGGACTCAAGAGACAAAGGCAGATGAATCTCTCTGAGTTCAAGGCCTTCCAGTAACAATTAGTGAATCAGTCTAAAAGAGTAACAGAGCTCATGCCTTTAATCCCAACACTAGAGAGATATAAAAGATAGGAGCAGAGTTTTAGGCAGGCAGTCTCAGGAGTCTCTAGCCACATTGAAGAGAGAATAGTAAGTAGTCTGATGAATCTGAGGAGCAGGGAAGTTGGGAGCAGTTTGAGGGTCACCCCTTAGGTCTGAGCTGAGGTAAGAGCTAGTGGCTGGCTGCTTTGTTTCTCTGATCTTCAGCTTGAAGCTTGAACCCCAATATCAGTCTCTGGGTCTTTTATTTATCATGTTACAGGCTTTGGCAAATATTTCTTCATGAGGAAAGAACTTTACCACTTAAACTTATAATTCTAAGAAAATAAAAGTGGCAGAGCTTGATGGTACCAGAACATCTATAATACCTCAAACATTGGCACTGGCTACAGTGCTCATATGCCAAAATGATGCCTATGGCTTTATGTCTACCCCAGCACACACTGGCGCATGTCTTAAATTTCAGCTACTCAGGAGGTAAGGCTCTTAATTCATAGTCAGCTGGGAAAAGTCCATCTCAAATATTTAAATTAATTGAAGGCTCATGTGCAGTGATAATGTTTGGAAGACACAAATCTGCTCTCACTCAAGAAAAGCTTAACTGCATCAGGCTACTCCTGACCACTGAATGACATCTGAGCAGCTTGAGTATGAGAAGCTCCTGATGCTGTTTCTATTTTCAAACTCTATTTAAAAGTCAATTTTGATGCTTAGAAAACTTATGATAGATTATGAATTTTTGTCATTCTTATATGACAAAATATTTTCCTTCAATAAGGTTTTCATGTCATAATTTAATAGAAAAATATCATACTAATAGCTGATACGTATCTTCAGGTGATATAGTTTTCTTTAGAATTTCTACATATTCTTGCTTTTCTTATGAATGTAGATGTTTGACTGGAAAGTTTAGTAGGGCAGGAGCACTGCAAGATCCAGGTGCGCAGTCAACACAGCTTTGAAGAGAATGAAGAGTGGCAGATGTGGTCTGAATTCGCTCTTACTGAGCATGATGCAGTGGTGGGACAGCAATATTACACAGGCTAACAGAGATGAAAAAGCTGCAATACACAGTGAAAGCTTATGATTAGATATGATTTGCACATAGTCACGTTCTGGTTTAACTATCATTGTGGCCAAATGTGGGTGCCTCTGGCTTCCTGTTCTTCATTTACTCAACAGCCATGTGCAAGAAGACTTTTCTCTGTGTGCTAGCAGTCGCTCCCAAATAACCACACAGAGACTTATTATTAATTATGAATGTTTGGCTGATATTTAGGCTTGTCTCCAGCCAGCTCTTACAACTTAGATTAGCCCGTTTCTTTTAATCTACATGCTGCCCGGAGGCTTGTTTACCTCATCTATGATCTTCCCATGTTGCTCCTTCTGCATCCAGTTGGACCACTCAGACTCCACTCATCTTCCCAGCATTCTCTCTGCCCTGAAAATCCTGCCTAGCTACTGGTCAATCAGCTTTTCGTTAACAATGAGAGCAACACATGTTTACAGTGTACAGAGATTGTTCCACAGCAGCCATGGGCTGAGGTGGGGCAGAGGGCACTGGAATGACATTCCTCTACGGTTTGGAGGCTTAAAGATTGTGAGTTCATGGTTTTGAGTTCTCAAAAATACTAAAATGAGATTTGGGTGGGGGAAATGAGACCAGCAGGCAATATCCATCAAGTCATAGACACTGTGACAGGGCACCTCTAGGAGGGAAGGGACTTGCCTCCCAGTCTTATGTTAACATCAGGTTTTGGAGAAGGTGATATCTGAAGGGGTAGGGACAGGTGTTCCAGAAAGAGGGCAGAGGACTTGCAAACAGAAAAAGGTGGGAAGAGCACTGGTGGGACTGAGGAGCAGTTTGGCTAGTGCAAGAGACCAGGGCATTTACCAGTGCCAAATGGTAAATCTGAGTAACTGTCCAAGTTCAAGTTGAATGGGGTATTTTTTATTCCATTATAAGAAATTTGGAACTTTTCCTGAGGGGAAAAGGTAAACCCATGGCAAACCAGATGGCAGTAGACTAACAGCATTGCCTGTCAGGGTAACGGTTCATGAGCTGAAACTGCTAAGTGTTACTAGATTTGTGGGATCCATATCCAGGAGCCATTCACAGTGTCGCAGGGATGGCTAGTGGAGGAAATGCTGAGCCAGAAAAAGGAGACATATAGACTTTTAGATGTTTGTACATGCTGTGGGACACGAATGTTAAGGAGTGCAAATGCTCACACCTTTCATTTGACACTGGAAGGAAATGTGTTTCAAGTGCACTCTACCCACTGAGGATGAAAGGGGTGCTGCTTTCTGTTTACAGTTTGTATCAGAAATTGATGAGCTTTAGCAACATACCTTCTTTTGCTTCTTTAGTTACAGTTGCTCTGCAACTCCTGAGAACATCTGAGAAAAGGAAATTGTTCTATTATTGAGTTAAAGAAAAAATTACCATAGCAACAATATATCACTTAAAAAGATGAGAAAATCGATCTTATTTTTAAAATGCTTAAAAATAACCACATAAATAAAATTACTGCTTAATTTATAATTTATATATCTTATACCAATAAAATAATGCATAGAACAGTGCAATGCTGTTTGTGTTAATCTGAGACACAGTATAATGCTTTATCAGCAAATGACCAAGCAATAAGTGCTACCGATATTTTTATACCGAGCATTACTTTGTGATGTTCAGCAACAGACTTGCCCTGACAAAAAGTTTTTACCTCAGCTGATATTTCCATTAAGAAGGCATTTCAGCTGGGTTATGGTAGTGCATGTCATTAACCCCAGCAAGCAGGAGTCAGGTGAAGGTGGATCTCAGTGAGTTCAAGGCCAGCCTGGTCCACAGATCTAGTTCCAGGACAGCCAAGGCAACACAGAGAAACTCTGTCTCGAAAAACCAAACGATAATTTTTTAAAAGAACAGCATTTTATTTTCTACTTCTAGGAAATAAAGTTTCCTGTCCTGTGATTATAATTTTTAGCACAGAACCTTGGATACACAGGTGAAGAGAGGCAGTGTCATAAAATTATGTGTGAAAATGATGCTGGCAAATGTTCTAAACCATTACAGTCCCTGATTAAGATCAAATATTTACACATTCATTGGCTTGAAACAAAAACAGGATAAATCTAGATTAGAGGCAGTTTTTAAACTCCAGTTTGATTCAGGACTTTTTAGAACAGAAAACAGGACAGCAATAAACAACTAATTCTCATTGTAAATTTTATTTCTTTCCAGAAAGTAGAGCCAGTTTTTAAAATATTTGATTAATTGTACTTATCTACCTTGTTTCCTAGTGCCCCAAATACATCTAACGCTGTTCATTGAACATAGTAGGCACTTGGTGGTGGGACTGCCACTGTGATCGGCAGTGTGTTCCAGTTCTGGAGCATGAAGACAGGTTTGCCTGACTGACATCTTCTATTTTTACAAAGCATTGACCCAGTATCTTAAGCTACTGTTTCCGGAGCTTCTTTGTGATAACAGCATTGCAAATACATCTTATAGAAACAACAAGCTATTATGAAGGCAGAGGCCTTTATCAAGAGCTCTTCACGTTAATAAACTATGCACTATCTCATCTCATTGGTATGAGACTTGCATTAAGGAATTATCAATGCAGCAGTCTTATTCCCTCCATCTCCCCCAGGCATCCATCTCCACTTGCCAAGGCTGGAATTACAAACAGGCCACAGCCCATCTGTCATTCAAAATAGTTTCTAGGGATCTGAACTCCAGACCTCACTCTTGCACCATCTCCCCAACCAACCCCTAAACTAAAAACTGTTCTTTCCAAATGGTAAGGGAAAAGTTCTCCCCCAACTTTCCTTACTTTGTGCCTTCATTTGCATGTTCTATCATCACAGTTGCAAAACAATTTTTCTCTCACTTTTCCGGTAAGAAGTAAAGAGAAAGTCCTATACTCATGCTGTATTTAACAATGTATGGAAGCATTTAATGTTCTCTTTTTGCATAGCAGTCCACTCCCAGCCCTGCTCAACAGGGCTCAAGTTCAGGTTCTCTCAGCTTTTCCAAGAAATATGAGACTAAGCTAGTGAGACTAAGCTAAGATGGATGGGGGCTTCCCGGTTATGGATTAAAAGTCATTTTATTGTTCCCTATTAAGGTATTTAATACCAGCCATCACCTATTAGTCTAGATGTAAATGGCCTTAACTTAAAAAAAAAAGATGCAAAATGACTGATTGGCCTAACAACAAGGCTCAACTGTTCGTGAATGCCATACCACATCAACGAAGTGCAATCAGGAGAGGCCTCACTTACATCTGACAAAGATGACTTCAAGGTAAAGTCTGGCAAAGAAATAAAAATGTCCTGGCATACTAATACAAAGAATAGTCAAGAGACACAATGGTTGTAAATATATGTGCACTAAATGTTGCAGCCGCAATATTAAAAATCACTGCTTCGACATAGAGGGACAGGTCCAGATACAATAATAGTGAATGGCTTCCATATTCACTCTTGCTAATAATAGACAGACCACCTGGATGAAATAACAGCAAAAATACTTCCTAGTTAAGTTGGGTGTAACACAACACTTATAGATAATTCCATCCTACAGTTGCAGAATACATATTCTCAACAGCCCAGAGCACATTTTAGGTCACAGAGCAATTCTTAAAAATAGAAAAGAACTTCTTTTCTCCTATCAAAACATAAAGGAATACAACTAGAAAGCAACAGCAAAAACAGGAGAAAATATTTTACAACTGAGATTGAACAATGTGCAATAATCATGGGTTGTTGAAAATATCAGGAAGGAAAGAAAAAAGTTCTGAGGACAAAATAAAAATGAAAACACAACTTACCAGAACATTTGGAATAATGTGAAGGCATTACTAACAAGGAAATTTATAACTATGAAGCCTACATTTTAAGAATTAGAGGTCCAGGTATGGTGACATACCTTTAATCTCAGCACTCAGAAGGCAGAAGCAGGTGGAGCTCTGAGATTTTGAAGCCAGCCTGGTCTACATATCAAGTATCAGGACAGCCAGAACTACACAGTGAGACTCTGTCTCAAAACACTCAAAAACAGAAAATGAAAAACAGAGCAATCTCGGATGAATAAACTAATTATTTACCTCATAGTCTTAAAAAACAAACACACCAAACCCCAAATTAGATGGAAAGAAATAACAAGATCAAATAAAATAATTATATTTTGAAGATGAGAAACTTCTTCATGATAAGTCAAAAAATATACACAAACACTGTGAAATTAAAGCATATTCATATGTTTCCAAAACTATTGCAAATGTCAGTTATACAAGGCTCAGACTAAAAACTTGGGGTGTTATAGCCAATGGTAGATGGTGTTACTAGAATCTTCCACCAAACCATACAAAAACAACTAAGTAGCATTTTAACACAAATAGTTCTTTTGTACATCAATCTTTTCCTAAACTGGGCTTTAAAAGAATCAAATTAAATGTAATTCAAGGGCTGGAGAGATGGCTCAGTGGTTAAGAACACTCACTGGTCTTCCAGAAGTCCTGAGTTCAATTCCCAGCAACCTGAGTTAAAAAGAACTTGTATATCTCCCAGCTAATCACAGCAAAGCTAACTCTGGTTTCCTGGGTCCATCAGAATTAACAACTGGACATTCCTCTTCCTGTCCAACAATAGTTCTTTGTCTCCAGAGACAAGACTTCTCCCTGTGAAGTGTTACCAGAAGTGTTACCTGACAGAAAAGCATCTGACTCTCCCCCATGTGTCTAGTTAACATTTGAGGACAAAGAATAATGAATTTAACAAATGTCCAGTTTTTACCCAGTTCTCTAAGTGTACCTTAAGTCCCCATGCGGAAGCAGACACACATTTTGCATAACGAGTTGCAATGTGGCCCTGGCTCAGGTTTGACATGAAATCGCACATCTTCCTGCCTGATTCCCCCTGGCACAGATACAGGGCCTGGGATCAGCACCTGCCTCTGCTGCTGTGCGGGTTATGAGTCACTTCTTTTGGATGAAATCACTTTGTAAATCAATAAATGGTTTGATACAACACTAAGAAATGACTTTTCTCTCCAGCCTGCCATCTCCCTCCATTTAACACCAAGCTGCCCTGTACTGTATTCTCTGTCCAGAATGCTCTCCTCACTTCTTGAAAATGTTTCTCACTCCATCACTCTAAGACCCATATGTTGCCATATGTAGTGAGCTCACAAGTACCTTTCAGCCATGCCTGTCCTGTGCAGTTCCTAATTGCCTTCCCGGGCCGCAGTGTGATGTTGGGAACAGGCAAAAAGCACTTGTCCAAAGTACTGCCATTTTGACTTCAGATTCCATCTCACCTAAATTCCCAGACCCTCTGTAAGCAACAACAGTGACCCAAAACATAAAGCCTGTTCCTAAAAGCAAAACCTGTTCCTACAACAAAAAGAACAAATGAACCTCATTGGTTGAACATTCTGGTTGGTTGACAATAATCAAACACACAGGAAAGCTCCTGATTGGTGGAAAATGTAACTGTGCCTTGTCACAGATGATTGTGGAGATTGTGCTTATAAACCCAGCTTGACAACTTGATTCCTCTAAAATCAGGAACAAGACAAGGCTTCCCACTCTCTCTATATCTCTTCAATACTGTACTTGGAAGTTCTACCTACAGCAATAAGACAACAAAAGGAGATCAAGGGGATACAAATTGGAAAGGAAGAATTCAAACTTTGACTATTTGCAGGTGATATGATAGTTTACATAAGTGACCTGAAAACTCTATCAGGGAACTCCTACAGCTGATAAGCACCTTCAGCAAAGTGGCACGATATAAGATTAACTAAAAAAAAAAAATCAGTAGCCCTACTATATATAGACGATAAATGGGCTGAGAAAGAAATCAGAGAAACATCACCCTTTACAATAGCCACAAACAACATAAAATATCTTGGGATAACTCTAACCAAACAATGAAAAGATCTGTATGACAAGAACTTTGAGTCTTTAAAGAAAGAAATTAAAGAAGATACCAGAAAATGGAAAGATCTCCCATGCTATTAGATAGGTAGGACCAACATAGTAAACATGGCGATTTTACCAAAAGCAATCTACAAATTCAATGCAATCCCCATCAAAATCCCAGCACAATTCTTCACAGACCTTGAAACAACAATACTCAACTTTATATAGACTATTTCCAATACCACACAATGTAAATCTCAAATATTTGTCATGCCGTCTTGTTGAAGGAATAAAGACTAGAAAATAAATTGCCCGGGAAGGCAATTAGGAACTGCACAGGACAGGCATGGCTGAAAGGTACTTGTGAGCTCACTACATTTGGCAACATATGGGTCTTAGAGTGATGGAGTGAGAAACATTTTCAAGAAGTGAGGAGAGCATTCTGGACAGAAAATACAGTACAGGGCAGCTTGGTGTTAAATGGAGGGAGATGGCAGGCTGGAGAGAAAAGTCATTTCTTAGTGTTGTGTCTGTGCATGTTTCAAGAAGACTTATTTTTATTTTTTTAAATATTTTGACCCTTAGTAAACACATACAGATGGAACCACTGGAGACAGAGGGCTGTTTCTCTTCTAACTCAGCTGTCTCAATAGGATTGAGTCCACATCTCCATTCTCTACTGTACAGCTTAAAAATCCAGTGTTATTGTATTTTGAAGAATCAGGTGCTTTACAATAACAGTCTGCCCTGTGCTCTGACAAAACACCCCCAAAGAAAAGGTCACATGAAAGTATCAGCTGGACAAGAGGCAATCAGAACAAAAGTTCTTCCACCAGATGGACAGAGGTGAGAATGTCACCAGCCAGGCTAGGTTCAGGCCACTGATGGTTAGCAGCTTAGCCATGGGAGAAACAGTGACATAAACCAAGCTTTCAGGTGCACCTCATCTGAAATCCTGGCTACAGACATAAAGAAACAAAGCTAGAAAAACTAGATGACAGGTGATGTATATTTTTACCTGCCCAAACATAAAACAACAAAAAAAAATCATCTTTGGCTGGCTTATGTACAACGAACAGTCTATACTTGTGTTAATGCAGATATGTATGCTATCTTTAAAAGTGTATGTGTTTTCAGAGCAAGGGATCAGATACCAATGAAAATGGGGAGAGGAGAGGGTCCAGGTGATCCAGGCTCTCAGAGTGCCTATGTTGCAATTTCCTCAGAGTTCTACATCTTGAACAGCTTCAAGGATGCTGGCTGAGATGGTCAGCTTCACAGAGTATTCTGGCCAGGACTACAGATAAGCCTTGTGCTTTCCCATTGCACAGAGGCTCCACAACAAATGATGTGGCTAGCTCTCCCAGGACTTGACCATTTCCTAGTAGTCTAAAGAATACAATGTCCACATTCCCAAGAGGTGGGTGGGTAGTTTTAGGTAATTCAGTGGATTATGGATGTTTGTCATCGTTTAAAGGGGTTATTTGTCAAAAGTTGTTATTTGTCATGATCAGGGAGGAAACTAAGCAAAGGATATTAGATTCTGGATTCTGAAAAGATAAGGGGGAATATAGAAATGATAGGATAAAAGACTAGATTATTGTATCTTTCAAACTAAAAAATCTCCTAGTCCCAAATATTGGTATGGATTTTTGTATACCAATACAAATTTAAGGTCATTTTGTTATATTATATGTTTCTATTTCTTGTTTAAGATATTTTACCTATGCAGTTCATTTAAAAACGTAATGTAGTCCTTTAAAGCTATTTAGGATAATAAAAAAATATAGGTTAATGGTTATGTATAACAACTAAATTTATAGTCATGTTAGACATGTTTTCAAGGTCATACAGAGACATATTTTAGAGAAATAGGTAATCTTCAAACACTTCAAAGACCTGCAGAATATGGCACTTAAAAAATTTTTAGAAACTGAAATCTTTTCATGACAATGAAAGATGTCTGCTCCTGGCAGCATCAATTTACTTCATAAAAGGATGATGGGCACCAAAGAACCTCCATATTAAGCTTTCTTTGTAGCAAAAGGAAGCCATTGTCTTGACTGCTGACAGCATGCTGTTCAAACTGGACAAGTAGGACACAAAGGAGTAAGACCGCTGAACTTTGCCAAGACAAGGAAGGGCAGTTCTTCAAAATTCCTGCTTCACAGAAAAGTCTGTTGGCTATTTTAGGCCTGCAGGCTGAAGGTGGATGCTCCAACATTACAGAGGAAACTTGGGTGACTGTCCAGGCAGCCAGCTGTTTCTGTCATTTCTTAAAGTTTTGGAAGTTGCTCGTTCCACACTTCCTGTTTACTCATATAATATCATATCCTTCTCAGATCTCTGATGGGGTTGAAGACTAGACAGTTACAGTTGCAGTTTTCTTGTTACCAAGGAAAAGTGCACATTAGTTGGGAAAGCCAAACTGAGGAATGATAAATTGAGAATGAATGATGGGCTGAGTCAGAGGAGTCACTGACAGACACAGAGGGAGCAAGAGATGAACGTGTCGATAAAGGTATTGCCATGTGGTAGAGCATAAAAAAGAAATACCGGTTAACTTAAAATGTAAAAACTAGTTAGTGATAAGCATGAGCTATTGACCAATCTGCAATTAATATAAGCCTCTGTGTGGTAATTTGGGAACTGCTGGGCAGATGAGAAACCCCCTTTTAAATCTATAATCAAATACTACATAGTGGTAAAAAGCACTTAACTTTGGCGACACCATCAATACTGAAGATCCCCATTAGAGTTCTTTCTAAATGATGTATTCCCTTAATGCTCTTCCTCCCTCGCCCACTCCGGTTCCACGTTCCTCCCTCTCTGCCCAAGTCCTCCACCCTGGTCCCCACAGCGGGGCTGTACCACCTACGGTCTCGGGCCAGGCAAACTTCAAGCGCCCATCTTTCTGCAAAAAAATACCTCGAAATACAGGCAGATAGACAAGGCTGCAGGAGACCGACAACTCAAGACTACCACCTCCGCCTCTGTGCGTCGGGCTCTGACGTCACGTCAGGCGCCGGAAGCGACGGGCATGCTGAGATGTCATCTTGCTGCGCAAAACTAGCGGTTGTTGACAGGCCGCGGAGGCGGCTGTAGGGGAGCTGTGCTGTTTTCTATCATGTCTGACTGGACGAGCTGTCCTGGGCCGAGGCCTCTGGGCTGGGGATGAAAGAAGCGGATCAGATGCAGAGTGTGGAGGGCTCGGGGGCCGGGCGGTCAGTCGGCACGCAGACCGGCAGCATGACGGGTGAGTGCGGGCCCGGCTCCCGTCCGCCTCCTCTCCCGCCGTGCCCCTTGCCCCTTGCCCTTGCCCGGCGTCCTGCCTGCCCCTTGTCTCCCTCCTGCTCCTCGTCCTGCCTACACTGTCCCCGCCCTGCTTGCCTGGCGCCTCCATCCGTCTCGGCATGCTACCTTTACTGTGTCTCCCTCCCGCCGGGCTAGCGCAGTGTCTCCCTCCTTCCCGGCTCCCTGCCTGCCGCGGGTCTCCCGCCAGCGCCCTGTCTCTCAGGGACTCCCGCCAGACCGGCTCCTCCCTGGGCTCCTTGCCAAACGCTTGTGGCTGTGCTGCCCAGGCTTCACAGGTCGCGCGCACGCGCCGTGCCCTGCACTCCTGGTTGCAGGACTTAGACTCAGTATCCCGGGGCTGAAGAGCCTGAAATTGCGCCTATGCTTTGATTTCCAAATTCGCCGCTTGTGATGCTTTCCTCACGTTTCAACTTAATGGTTGAAAATCAGGCGTGCTCTAACCATTTCCTTTTTAGCAATGCCTTGCTCCAAACCAAACAAAATAACAAAAACCTTGCTCTACGGCTACGTCAGAGGCGAGGACTTGCCCCATTTTATTTATTTTTATTCATTTGCGGAGCTTCTGTGTCGGTTGTATTATTTCACCTATGGGGTGGCCTGGAGGAAAAAAGGAGGTAACTGAAAATGAGGTTGTGGCCACTCTTGCTATGAAGCTATGATTCCCCTACCTGCCAATCCATTTGCATCTCACAAGCAGGTTTGAGCTTAGCTCCCTTGCCATCCTAGTGAAATTCTGAAGTGCTTGCCCTCTCTTTTGTAGGTCAAATACCAAGGCTTTCTAAAGTCAACCTTTTCACTCTGCTCAGTCTCTGGATGGAGCTCTTCCCAGGAGTAGAAGCCCAAGGGCAAAAGTCTCAGGTATAACTTGTCTCTGTAGATAGTTTTTAGCCTTGGAAAAGCAGAGTCTAAGTTTGATTTCATTGCCCACCTGTAGTCCTCACACTCAAATTCAATAGGCCTTCAGACTTGAGAAATAGCTTCACGGCATTCCTTGTAAGTCACAGCATAATAGCTCATCTTTCCAGTCTGAAAAGTTATTCATAGTGTATGCCTTGATTATCGGGTATTAAAATATACATTGGAAGCTGGGCGTTGGAGGTGCACGCCTTTAATCCCAGCACTTGCGAGGCAGACCCAGGTGGATCTCTGTGAGTTAGAGGCCAGCCTGGTGTCCAGAGCGAGGGCCAGGATAGGCTCCAAAGCTACACAGAGAAACCATGTCTCGAAAAACCAAAAAAAAAAAAAAAACAACCCAAAAGTTTGTTAGTAATTAGATACTACAATTGAAAATCCTTTTAACTTTATTAGCCACATTTGATCTCATTATAATTGTTTACACGAACATAAATTGAGTTCTTTATTGATGTACAAGTTGTTTTTTTAATATTATGAAACTTCCTCATTCTGATAGAGAAAGCTGAGATAAGGCTATTAGCATTCTGATTAAAATGCCTCCAAGTATGTTTCAGGGTTGTAAAACTTCATTACAAACAAGGGTTGATCCAACTTTCTGTCTTTTTAAACAAAGGAAGTTCTGCTGTATGTCTTCTGGCCTCCTCCTCACACTAAGGTGGTTTGCTTTTCTGGCAAACCTTTCCTTCATCTGACAGATACCATGGAAGTTTTGTTTGTTTAAAAGAAATATGTTGGTTTACTATTAAATATTTTATTTGAAATCTTGTTTAGGAATCTGACTCAATTCTGTACCAGTTTAAGGCTTTTAAATTAAGATCTTAACTAGATATAGAAATAATTACAGGGGGCATCAAACTAAATCCTTGTTTTCTACAATCCAGCCAACTTGGAAAGAGGCTTGCCCTAGGGAAGTTTACTACTTACACAGCCTGACCTTTCCTTGCTCCTGTTCACTGTGTTAGTGTCTTCCCCGCTGTGCTTCATGCCCAATTTTCCCCACAGCTGTCAAGCCACAGTGTCTCGTAGGCTTCCCTTTCATTCCTTAGCTAAAAGCCTTGGGACCCGCAGGCACTGGACTGAGGCACCTTCAAGGTTCCTCTAGCAGTGCATGCTAGCTTGAGAATTGGGTTATCATTTTTAATATTGTCTGTGTGGGAAATGTATTTTAAATACCAGAAAAGCAAATTTACAAAATGCATAGATTATCATTATCACCTCTTTGTGTGCATCTACTGTCAGGAAAGCAGGTGTGCATATTAGTTTCATCAGTTTGAGTGTTATGGCTGCTGCAAAGAAGCAAATCCAGTGATAGGGAGGGAAGGAGCAAATGAAGGATCACATGGTACTCCATTTTCAGTAGAGCCCTTATTATTGAAACTGAAGATAAGCTAATAAGCCAGCAGCATTAAAAAAAAAAATCATACTGCATGTGCTTTCAGGAGGTTTCATTTTTGGTTTTTCAAGGCAGGGTTTCTCTGTATTACTTTGGAGCCTGTCCTGGAACTAGCTCTTGTAGACCAGGCTGGCCACAAACTCACAGAGATCCGCCTGCCTCTGCCTCCGAGTGTGCTGGGATTAAAGGTTGCACCACCAACACCTGGCCAGGAGGGTTCTCTTTGTACTAATTGATATACTTAAATAACTTCAGTTTCTCTAGTCTCCTTTCTTAAATAATCTCAACCACATGCCTAGGGTAGCACAGCAGGCTGGGCTCTTGAATATCAGTCACTAATCATTAAAATACCCTAAAGGCATGCCCATGGGCCTATCTGATAGAGGGAGCTCTTAACTGCTGTCTACTTGTGTCAGGTGGACAAAAACTAATCACACAGAGTATGTCTGTATGTACAATTTGACATGTAGCTGTATAAAGTATTTTTATGAGTTATCAAATTAGTATGTGTTCATTATTTGTAAAATTAACAGAAGAAAAAAAATCACTACTTTACCACCTAGAGACTGTTGACATTTTTCTATTGTTTTATACTTTTTCCTTTTTCTTTTGCTCATTTGAGACATTTTATTCTGGATCTTTTCTCACCAGATGTAGGGAATACATATGCTGTGACATTATGTGCATGGGAACAGCAACTTGGTCTAGTGGTTTAAGAGCAGCCAGTGGTTCATAGCTAGCTTGCCTGGGTTCCAATTGCAGTTCAAGTTCTTGCTAGTTTGTATCACTTTGAGTAAGGAATTTTATGTTTTTGTGTGAGCTTCCTTCTTAGTACAATGAAAAATCACTAGTACATACAACATGCTTGAGGTTCTGGCAATTGAACCCACTGCCTTGTACATGCAAAGCAAGTGCTCCAAATCCTGAGCATACTCCTAACCCATGTGGAATGTTCATGAGCAATAAATGAATTGAACTTAAAACTGTCTTTGTGCCTCAAACTGTTATACACTGTTTTTTTAATTAAGATTTTAATAAATTGTACAACAGTCAGTTGTGTTGATGGACATTTACATTGTCACTTTTGCCAAATTTAATATTTAATAGGTTTAATATAATTGCAAATATGGCTGGTATCTGAGTTCTTCTATGCTATCAAATACTTACATTGTTCAGCTATAAAAACAGAATTTTAAAGTGTCCAACCAATGGTTGAAAAAGAAATTGTCTATTGAGACTTATAAGAAGGCTGGGGGCAGTTAATATAAGTTTTGAAATAGAAGTTAGGGACTGTGAATATGGCTAACATTTCAAAAGATTTTCTTTCTTACTGGTTCATGCTTTTCTTGTAGTTTAAATTATGTGGCCCTACTTGCTAGCTTAGGTATAGTCTGAGTCTGTATCCGAGCAAAGCGAGATGTCAGCACAGAGCTTCCTGGGTTGGAGGTGGGGGATGATCTAGAAGAAACCAGCCCATAAATGCTGAAATGTATTTATCATATTGGTTATACATTATACATATAATTCATCATATTAATCTTTTCCCCTCTTAATCTGATTTTAATTAGAAAAATGAAGAGGAAAACCGTGGCCCCTTAGGAGATAATGAAGAATTGGCCAGAGTATCTGACAAAAAACAGGTGAATTGTGATTTTAAAAAAGATGTACAAGCTCATAATAACAAAGCAAAGGAATGGGCAAAGTCCTGTACAAGAAAGACCTCCCTGCTTAGGAGAGTTTCTCAGATTCTATATGTCTTTCCTATTTGAAAAGCTCATGTAGGTTTTTCTGTAATGTTCTCCTACCTGTTTTTAATTTTTAAGTGTAATTTCTAATCTGGATTCACACAGATGTGTTGAGTAGTACTCCTGTAGGTTCCTCCACATGTATGTGTATATCTTGCTTATTATAGTGAGAATGCAAAGCCTAATTGGTCTTTATCTTGGTCATTTCCTAAAATTTGAGGGTTGAGGTAATAGCTTCCTCTGGGACATGATTCTGCCTGGTATTCCTTGTCAGTCTCACCTTTAGCTTCTGGAGATGGTTTTCATCATAAGCAGAGAATAAGCACATGTATTTTGAAAAAGAGTTATTGTTCTGATGTCTGTATAAGCTTCCTGATTAGTTCTGGAAGTGAGTCTCTTCACTGCTTAAAGTGATTTAGTAATAATTTGCCTCAGAATGCTTAGTTGTTTTCAGTGTAAGAGAAGCACAAAGAGAAAAAAATAGGGAATCAGCTTAGTAAATGTACTGCCTGAGTCATGTGCAAAAGGTGGTCCTGTTCTATTATTTTTTAGTGTAAGCCTCTAAAGTCATATAGAAACTCACCAAGATGTGCATGAAGTAAAAACAATCCAGAGCCCAGAAGAGCGGTTCCCAGAAAGTCAGTGTGCTGGGGCTGCAGTAACTAGAAGTCCAAGGCTGGAACACAACTTGGGCTTCCTGTTTGGGATGGAAACTTCTACCTCAAACTAGATATTTTGGCCTTAGCTAGAAGCAAAATTAGCAGGGTTTTGTTTTTGTTTTGGGGTGGGGGGAGCAATGTTTTGTTTTTCGAGACAGGGTTTCTCTGTGTAGCCTTGGCTGTCCTGGGACTTGCTCTGTTAACTAGACTGGCCTCAAACTCAGATCTGCCTGCCTCTGCCTCTGCCTCTGCTGGGGTTAAAGGCATGTGCCACCATGCCCAGCTATTTTTATTTTTATTTTGTTTTAAAAGGAGTCAAATGTGATAAGCTTACAGTTAAATAATCCTAGTGGCTGGAGGGAGAAACTAGTCAGCTGACTGGGCTTGTGGCCTTTATTATGTTAAAGTGAATTCATCTTTCACTAGAACAAAGTAATAGTCACACGTAATTGATTAATTCATAGAGCCTTAGTTTTGATAGTTTCTCATCTAAAGTCTACATGAAGCTCTCAGAAATTCTTTGTGGACTTAATTAGAAATCTATTTTTATGCAGACTGTGTTTATGTAAGAACTAAGCATAGCTTCATCTCATTAGAAAATCAAATGTTACCTATGAAGGGATAGTAAGTATTATAATTAATGATTTATTATTTTGTTTCTTAATTAGGTGAAGAAAACTGGTCTTGTGGTGGTGAAAAACATGAAAATCATTGGTCTTCACTGTTCTAGTGAAGACTTACACACCGGACAAATTGCTCTTATCAAACACGGGTCCAGGCTGAAAAACTGTGATCTTTATTTTTCAAGGAAACCGTGCTCTGCTTGTTTGAAAATGATTGTGAATGGTGAGTACAGATAAGGTGGTGCTGGGAATTGAGCTCATTTATTGGAGAGCAGACTTGAAGAAACACATTGATTGCCTCAATACACAGATAAAATGGGAATGGAAATGTGCATTGAAGACCATTTACACATTGTGAGAGGATAAGACTGAAAGCATGGATTCGGAGCTCAGCTTTGCCTGCTGATCTGCTGCTAAATGACCCTTGATAAATTACTGGCTGATTAGTTTACAAAGGAACCCCAGAATTTCAGTGCCTGACGACTGCATCTGCATTTCACCCCCACAGTTGTCAGGCACAGCAGATAGTTTTGTCGACATGGTTGGTTTGTAGGGTTAGGCATCTTGCTTCTCCCTACTTTTGTCATCATGGGGCCTCACTTGAATCCTCTGCATCCAGAAAGGTATGTCTGCTTCTTAAAGATCCCACCTGGGGGAGAGCAGTTGGGAAGTGTAGCTCAGTGGGGGAGTGCTTGCCTAGCATGGGTGGGGCCCTGATTTTTCCCAGCACCACAGAACAAAGCAAAAATTATGACCTGGAAGCCATATACATTCTTTCTGTTCATTTCATTGTAGGAGCTGTAGGCTCTGGTTGGGCAGCTGTCTCTCTATCCTAGTTTCTTTTTTGTTGCTCTGATAAACACCGTGAGCAAAACCAAACTTGGGAAGGAAAGGGTTTATTTGACTTTCAAGTCCAGATCAAAGTTGATCATTAAGGGAAGTCAGGCAGGAACTCAGTTCAGGAACTGCTTACTGGCTTGCTCTGCCTGCTTTCCTGTACAACTCAGGCCCAGGGATGGCACCACCCACAGTCGACTGGGCCTTTACACACCAATCATTAATAAAGAATGCCCACAGACATGCCCCCGGGACAATCAGATGGAGGCAGTTGCCCATTTTCTCGAGGTTCCCTTTTCCCAAATATGTCTAAGTTTGTATAGAATTGACAAAAACTAGCCAGCACACACCAAAGGTTACTATAAACCTTGGAAGGGTCACACAAAATTTTAATGTGTAGACACCTAACTGCTTCTTGATTCTATTCAATAAGTAGGCAAATATGCAGATGATTGTTATAATTTTAAAGAATGTATCTATTATATGGGTACCTGGTAGCTCTAGAAGAAAGAAGACAACAAATATGACTTCCAACCCTTTCCCTCAGGGGTTACTTGGTATCAAATAAGTGACACAGGCTGTAAGTGATGCATGAGCTCAGAATCCTGGATGCTGTGTTGTGAAGGCTGTGGCACAAGCTGTGTCTTCATGGCTGTATTAGTTACTATTGCATTTCTATGATAAAGTACCATGACCAAAAGCAACTTATGGACAAGTTTATTTGTGCTGAGGTTCCAGAGCTTAGAGTCCATTAATGGAGGGGGAGGCATGGCAGCAGGCAGTCATGGCAGCAGGAAGCTGAGAGAGAATAGGAAGTGCAGTAAGTCTACAAACTGCCCAAACCTACCCCAGTGAGTTAGTTCCTCCACACACTGTACCCCCTGAAGGTTCTATAGCCTCCCAAGATGGTGCCACCAACCAGGTCCAGGGTTCAAATATGCAAGCCCAGAGAAGACATTTCTCATTAGAACCACCACAGTGGGTTGGATGTAGAACCAGTGTCCTCATGTTGCTAGCCAAGGCAGCAACATGTATAGTAATGGAGGCATGAAGCAAGGTTCACCATTTGAATTGGAAAGGTATTCTTGTGGTGATCTGTCAGGGCTTCTGTGAAGAGCTTCAGAAGACTGATAGCCTTTTGGTTTTCCGTTGTGGAACAGAACACATAAGAAATAGGAAAAGCTATCTGTTTCATTAGCCCTTGGCCAAGTACACCTCATCTTAGTGTTCTCCATGAATCAGAGCTGAAGTAATTGTTACAAATATATAAAAATATAAAGTAATTGTTACAAATCACAGTATGAGTGTTGTCTTAAGGACCACCTAAGTGACTGAGTTCAGCATGAACTAACCTGCCTTCTGCATGTGTCTTAGGTTTTCTACTTCTGTTCAGTGATTGTACTTCCTGTTCTTGTGGGGAACCCAAGTTCGGTTCCCAACACCCAGGTCAGGTGGCACACAATTGCCTGTAACTATAGCACCAGGGAAACCACCATCCCCTTCTGACCTCTGTGGGCACCAGAACTCATACAGACACACAAAATAAAATTTTATTGCACATGCACATGAATAAGTAAAACAAAAACTTTTTAAAACTTGTTGAGCTGAAATCACACAAGATACAGCAGAAAATTTTCTTTTGTAAACTGTTCATGATTAACAGACATTTGATGCTTGCATAGCAATTTTATCCACCTTACTTTTTCATGTTTTTAGCTAGTTATGCTTCTTTTAAAAATTGCCAATTCATATCTTTTGTTTCTCTTAAGGTCTTATTTTTCTTGTCAGTATATACTTTTATTTAATGAGCTAATTATGTTTCTGTAACTCTCTTCTGTCATTGAGTGGAAATGTTCTTCAAGTTTGTTGTTCTCTCTTTGGCTTTTAGACTTTTGAAAGATGGGAGATGCCCTTCTTATCACTCTGTCTTCATTTACAAATATTTTTCTGTTAATTATTTGTGGTCCTTCCTGCTGCATGCAAAGCAGATGTTTGCTGCTTCCAAGCCAAGCCATAGTAATAACTCTTAATTCTCTGAATTTCTTTAAGTTATTTATACTTTTGTGCTGTTAAAGAGACAGCAATAGTTAATGAGATGTCTCAGTGGGTAAACATGCTTACTGTCAATCTGATGACTTCAGTTCAATCCCTACAACCTGCGTGGTGGAAGGAGAGACTCCTGCAAGTTGCCATTTGACCTCCACACTCCTGCTGTAGCATGTGTCCTTCCCTCTCCCCAGTTAGGACATTGTTAAGATAAAACATTCTGAGTGATGCCACATACCTTATGTCTGTAATAACAACCACATGTTCGCAATCTCCCTGGAAACAGTATAAGTAAGATTTAATGTTCAAGTCATTAAATGTGAAATCTTCCATTCTTAAAAAAAAAATTCTTTGTGAGTAACAAGAACAGAATGTATAAAAGATACCATCATGAAACTCATTGCATGGTATGCTAATTTAAAACTAATTAACCAAACCAAGGTTAAAGAAAATGAAAGCAACACTTTTTAAAATAGAAACTTCTTGATGGACATCTATTGTGGGAATTACCAATACGGAGTCAGGTAAAAATATAAGGGTATTTATTAGGGATCAGCCTTACTTACAGAGCGACCCAGCCAGCCAACAGGGCAGTAGTAAGTACAGCAAGCCGAAGAGGAAACAGAAGAAGGGACCTTCCACGTGCGTGCCCCTCACTCTTAAACCTTCCCTACATCACCCTGACCACGCCCTCGCAGGCATGGTCAGGCACACCTGTAGCCAGCCCCTAGCAGGCATGGTTACGGTGTCTCCACAGACATCTTTGATAACTACAAGAGGTCCCAGCATGTGTCCCCGTCCTGGTTGTATAGATGAAGCGTCACACTATTTAGTCCCTTATTTTGATTGTCTGCAGTTGTAGTTCAAAGAATGCTGCACTGAACCTGGCCATTTTTCTCTCTCTTTAGAATATGGCTTTTCAGAAGAATTCTGAATCCAAAACAGGAACATTTTTACTTCATAAATATATTATTTATAATTATTTAGATAGAAAACTCTAGGTATTGGCTGTAACATTTCCAGAGGCAACCATGGCGACATGGAAAATCTTGGTGTGTAACACTCATGCTGAGCTTTCACTTAGTAAAGCTAGGAGATCTACAAATGCCACCAGGGCTTTGTTAAGGGTTGGTGAACACTCTCCTGAAACAGCCAGATAATAAATGTTTTAGGTTTTACAGGCAGTACAAATGAACTCTGACATTTGAGGGTACTTGGTTCATATGTAAATGAATGGGCCTGTCTTTAAATATAAACATTGAAAACATAAGTAAATGAATGGGTGTGCCTTTGAACAAATATAAACACTGAAATGTTTGTTTTGTTTTTTCAAGACAGGGTTTCTCTGTGTAACAGTCCTTGATGTCCTAGAACTCATGCTGAGACCAGGCTAGCTTCGAACTCACAGAGATCCACCTATCTCTGCCTCCCGAGTGCTGGGATTAAAGGTGTGCACCACCATTGCCCAGCTGAACACTGAAATTTTAATTTCTCACAATCTCATATGATATAGAATATTCTTTTGTAAAGCTCATGGTTATCCTATTACCTGAAAAAAAGACTAGCCATAGACCCATTTGGCCTGTGGGTATTTGTTTGCTAACCCTCACATTGTGTAAGTGACAGTGTAGATGTTTGTTTTGGTAATGGTAGCCTGGATTTAAATAGAAAATCTCTATTCATCTCATATCAAAACAATAACCTTTTATATTTTTATATTTTAGCTGGAGTTAACCGAATTTCTTACTGGCCTTCTGACCCAGAAATAAGTTTGCTCACGGAGGCTTCTAGTTCTGAAGATGCAAAGCTAGATGCCAAAGCAGCAGAAAGATTGAAGTCAAACAGCCGGGCCCATGTGTGTGTGTTGCTCCAGCCATTGGTGTGTTATATGGTACAGTTTGTAGAGGAAACCTCTTACAAATGTGACTTTATCCAAAAAACTGCAAAAGCACTGTCGGGTGCTGACACTGATTTTTATTCTGAGTGTAAACAAGAAAGAATAAAAGAATATGAAATGTTATTTTTGGTTTCAAATGAAGAAATGCATAAGCAGATACTGATGACTATAGGTCTGGAGAACCTGTGTGAAAACCCCTATTTTAGCGATCTAAGGCAAAACATGAAAGACCTGATCCTACTTTTGGCCACAGTAGCTTCTAGTGTGCCCAGCTTGAAACACTTCGGATTCTACTGTAGCAACCCAGAACAGATTAATGAAATTCACCATCAAAGTTTGCCACAGGAAGTTGCAAGGCACTGCATGGTTCAGGCCAGGTTATTGGCATATCGAACTGGTGAGTTCAATGATTAGTTCATAAATGGGGGCTGAGTGGTTGGGTTACAAGTGACACCAAAGTGAAGTGGCTTCATATTGTCTATGGTAGAGTTCCTTGACTCCTGGATACTGACATATTGCTGTTCCAACATTGTGAAGAAGTTAACCAGACCCTTGTGTATTCTGTGGTCTTATATTCAGCACTATATTTATAAACCAGGACCAGAGACCTAAATCCTGCTTGCTTTTTGCATGTATGATTCCACTAGTCACTAAGTCTCTCAGTAAAGATAGTATAGAGAGAAAACTAAAATCTCATTTTTATTTACTCTATAGTTTTTTGTTGTTCATACTTTTTTTTTTTTTAAGAATTCTTTTTAACATGTATTGGTGTTTTGTCTGCATGTTTGTTTGTGCACCACGTTGTGCTTAGTGCCCTCAGAGCCCAGAAGAGGGTGCTGGATCCTATGGAACTGGTGTCATGGATAGTTAGTTGTGAGCCACCATGTGGGTGCTAGAAATTGAACTCAGGTTCTCTGTAAAAGCAGCAAGTGCTCCTAACTGCTGAGCCATCACTCCAGTACATATATTCTATTTTTATTAAAACGTTAGAATTCTGGAAATTTTAAAGCACAAATTCAGAAGGCAAAAAATCAAATTAAAAGAATATTGTTAATGAGTTTTCTGGTTGTATATTTCTGTCAGTAATTTAAGCAGTCTTTACTCTGTTGTACATGTATAAAATGTAGCATCTGAACATTATTTCCATACCTTACCTAATATAATGTTTTTCAGTGTAGAATTACCAGTTTTAAAATTCAACTTTGAAGTAAGTAGGGAAAGTCCAGATAGGAAAAATGGTGAAGTAAGACTTATTTGAGACACGTGCTATAGCAGGACTTATTTGTTTGTTCATTTATTTATTTATTAGATAGGGTCCTATGCAGTTCAAGCTCCCTAAGTAGCTGAGGATGACCTTGAACTTCTGACCCTCCTACCTCCACCTCTCACGTGTTGGAATTACAAGCATGCACCTCCTGGACCTGATTTGTGCTGTGCTGAAGATGAAAGAAACCTAGGGCCTCATGCACGCTAGGCAAGCACTCCACCAACTGAGCTACATCCCTTGTCCAGAAACTTTTAATTATCCCAAGAAAGGAGGAGAAGAGAAGGAAAATCAGAAAGGCCTGTACAGATGGCACTGGTCTTTAAAAGACCACAGGTCGAGTAAACGGAATGGAGGATCTCAACCAACAATGTACAGAATCTCCATGGAAACCTTAAAAGGTACAGATGTTCAAACCCACCCAGACCTACTCAACTGGGTACAGCCTACGTCTTTAGAAGTTCTGCAAGGTGTTCTCATATTCAGCAGGGTTGATGATCAAAGTCTGATTTGTATTGTAGAGTTTATATACTCTACTATAAATTATATTTTGTATTGTATATGTGTTCACTTACTATTCAGTTTTATATTTAAATCCATGCTGGTACATTTGATTTAAAAGGTTTTTCAAGAAAAAGTTTTTTGACAGTGGACTTTTTTTCAGAGGAAGGTTCTGGACCTCAACTCCTAGTTAAGATGTAACTTGACTGTCACTTGCCCACGTGAGCTTTTTCGAGAGGAGAACTGACATAATTACCATTGTCCCTGAGAACTAAGGAGTGCTTATAAAATTGGGGAATCTTTTCATATTCAGGGACTGGGGAAGTAGCTCAGCAGGTATTGTGCTTGCTGTGCAAGCATGCATGCCTGAGTTTGATTCCCAGCACACACCTAAAAAGCAGGCTGTGGTACAAGTATTTATAGCCCCAGGGCTGCTGATAAAACAAGATTGTGTGGGCCCATTAGCTAGATAATGTAGCCAATCAGTAAGTTCCAGTGAGAACTTACTCCTAAATAAGGTGAAAATGTTGTATAACACCAAACATCAGCATCTGGCCTCCATGGGTACACACTCACAAACACACATACATACACACCGAGTTCATAATCATTAAAGCCCTTAGGGGCAAGTGTAAAGGAATTTAGAATTCAGGGTGCATATGCTATTCTGGTAGGCACTCCCTGTTCTGGCTGGGACAGTGCTCTGTAGACATGGTATTGAAGATAAAAGTAGACAGGAGTAACCCCAAAAAAGCAGTTCTAATATGCTTTGTGAGTCAGATGCTAGTGTGGCAAAGCATTAGGCAGGTATGGACAATGCAGGTCCCTGGCCCTAGCTGCTTTCTTCTAATTGAGCAGGGATCTATCTTCACCTGAGCCAGGAGTCAACCTTTTTATCAAGCACCCAGCAATTTTGATCAAGTGTTCTGTGAAGCACACTTAGATCAAGACCAATGTTAGCATAGAACTTTCACAAAAACTGACATGCCCAGGGGCCAGCTAGCTGGGGCTTGGAGAGTCAAGGGCCTTTGCCAAGCCTGACAGCCTGAGTTACAGCCCAAACCCCAAATGCTGTGGAAGAAGAGAACTCCTACAAGTTGCCCTCTGACTCCTACAAGTGCACTGTGAAACACACAAATAAAATTGTAAAAATTAAAGAAGAAATAGATGTGCCTGTAGGCATGAACAATAGACTAAAGAATTCTCTGACTTCAGGCAACGAGCCTCAGGAATCTGTTCTGTGGTCATAAATTGGCCTTTCCTTCAAAGCTGTGCAGAAAAAAAGCCCCTAAAGAAAAGTCAGATTATCAGGGATAATTTATAAGAATTACAGATATGGTACATGCCTTTAATCCCAGCACTCAGGGAAGCTGAGGCAGGAAGACTGCAAGTTCAAGGCCAGCCTGGGTTATCCAGCAAGATCCCATCTCAAAACAAAGTGAAAATCAAGGGCCATCCCTGTCAAAAAGAGGTGGTGAATGTTCTCTTACATTAGCCCTTGCCAAGAAGCAGAAGTGCTGCTGATGGGAAAATATTTCCTTCCATGACAAGGTCCAGTCTGTCCCCAGTCTGAGATAGAGATGGTAGCTCCCAAGTCCTAAATCCTAATATAAGAAAGGTATTGGTGTAGAAGATGTAGCTTTTCTTATGGAGAATTTCTGTTTGGTTTGCTTTTTATTTATGCTTGTATTAAGTACAGCTTTGCTTAGGCTTTGATTTTGAAGGTAATTATAACATTGTGGTTATAATTTCCACCACTGCCTTAGAAATGAGCTTAAAGAATTAATTTATATTATTCCTCTGCATTAAACTATAAAGATCTAGGAAGGAAGGGAACTTTGATGCCAAATCTCATCGCCATATGCTCCTCAGTGTCATATTCACCTCCTCTTAGCACAATTTCCTCATCCCTACCATGCCCCCCATTCAGCTGTTAGCTGCTTGAGGATGGGATTGTCATTCCCTTTACAACTCAATGGTCAGTCTTTCACCATACTTTGTATACATGCAACATTCAAAAAAATGAAAATCATTTTTAGGGAATTCTTAATGAAGTGGAGAAAAGGCAGCTAGGTTGGCTTAAAAGAACTAAATTTTAATTAATTCCATATCTAGAAATGGAAATTTTAACTACTGGTAGGTAAAAATGAGATCATGTATAAAAAATGCTTATGAGAAAATACATATTTTGTACTATAATTTTGAAAACCTGAATGTGCTTCAATTGGCAATAAATTTTATTGCCTAACTATAATTTTTTAAGTTAACTTTAAGGCATCCCTAGTGTTTACTACAACAGTGACAGAGCTGCTCTCTGCATTGTCTGTTTGGAAAAGCAGATATTTAAATGCTCTTTGATGGGAGAGCTTATGACTTGAAAGAAGTTGTAGGGCAAGACAGTTGATGTACTAAACTCTCAGCAAAACAAATGGCCCTGGGTAAAGGCACAGATCATTCTGATTTTTTTTTTTTTCTGTAAATGTACCTACTTTGTCCCTTGCTGTGATTTTGATAACTACTATGGATTTATAGTTCATGCAATTTTTTTTTTTAGAAATTTGAAACTCACCTTATTTTAGAAGGAAAAACAAAACCTTAAATATAATTTCTACTTGGACTTTTTTTTTCTACAAAAACATTTCCATAAAGTCAATTTTCCATGATTAGAGTGTTAAAGTTAGAAAAAGACAAATTTGATTTTAGCGAAAGGTTTTTCCCACTAAATCCATTCTTTCAGAAACTTCCTATTCATTCAGCTTCTTCATTGGTTAGGAGTGGCCATTTAGATCCTGTCCTGTTAGGCAAGAGTCAGTGATGTGAGGCTGTTTCTGCTACAGCTTGGGTTGAATGTGACACTGCCACTTGAGAGGTTGTCACAGGGGCACTGTGTGACAGTGGATGGTGGCCCTGCCCTGTCTGGTTACTTGGTACCTCATTCCCATATTCCATACCTAAGAGAATTTATCTCAAGAGTTTTGTGTAGTTAGGACAAGGGGTTGCTGCTGCTGTCTTTCTAATGTATGCTGCAGAAAATGTGTTTTTATGATTTGGGAAGAATGGACTCATGGAACTGACAGTGTTGATTTTTACTGAGATAAACATTCTGTCTTTCAGAGGATCATAAAACAGGAGTTGGAGCTGTCATTTGGGCAGAAGGGAAATCTGTAAGTATGAAGAGAATTATTTAACTATTTAACATGGATTGTGTGTAGTCAGTCTTCAAGGTGCTGCATTTTGATATTTGAGACAGGGCCTCATTTTGTTGCCCAGACTGACCTCAAACTCCTAAGCTCAGTCCATCCTTCCCTCCACCATCTGAGTGGTAACAACTACAGCTTATGCTGTCTAACCTGCTGAGTATTGGATTGTATTGACTGGTTGATAGTAATGTTTTTTGTATTAATGCATTTTACTAAGTTGTATAAACATCCGCCCTTCCCTCAACAATTTTCAAGGTTCATCCATTTAGCAAACATGTATGAAACACCTGTGAGTTGAATACTGCCACAGTGAGCTCTAGGCAATTTAAATATTTTTAATGGCTTTTTTTTTTTTTTTTAAGAGAGAAAGGGGTGTATTTCAGGTTAACTTTTAGGACACATCACATCTCTGAGGGAAGTCAGGGCAGGAACTCCAGAAGAATGGTGCTTATTCCTAGCTTTCTGTCTCTTGCTCATCTAGCTTTCTTATATAGCCCAGTGTCACCTGCCTAAGGATGCACTGTCCCACAGACATGCCCATAGAGACCAGTCTAATAGAGGCAATTCTTCAGTTGAGGTTCTCATTCCAGGTGACTCTAGTTTTTCCAAGTTGACTGTAAAAACTAGCCAGTACACTAAACTCTTTACCAACCATTGATGCTTTGTCATCTATACTCTCCTTAAAACTTTAAACTTACTCTCTTTCCCAAGCTTCATGTTCTTCTCCTTTGCTTCACTCTTTGCTCTTTCTCACTGGATGAGAACAGTGAGCAGTAACCATTCCACAGCTCAAATGCCATCCTTTCTTGAAATAACCTCCACCAAACAAATCATGTATAATGTCTTTAAATTTAGCATCAACCAAGTTCTCAGGATATGGGAAGAAAACAGCTAGACTGTTTTTCTATGATGTCACAATATCAGCACATAGCCCAGCTCCTGCTAGAGTCCTTGATCCATAGGAAACGTTAAGAGCCAGGCCTCTACTAATTGCTAGTTTTGTTTTTTAGCACTTTTGTTTTTTGTCTTTCAAAGCACTTTTGTCTTCCAAGGTCCCACCAGAATAGCCTATCATGCTCTACTTACAGTAGTCAGGGAGTTTTCTAGCCTAAAACTTTCTCACATTCTACCAGCAGACCAACTTTAAAGCCTGAGAACCACATAGTTGGGTTTGTTACAGCAATGGACCCAATTCTCAGGTCCAGTTCTCTAAATTACACTTTTCTTTAGGAGGGGATATGAATGTCACAGCACATACATGGATATCAGAAAAGAACTTTTGATAGTCATTTCTCCTTCACCACATGGGTCCCAGGGATGACAGCAGGTGCTTTGCTGGCTGAGCCATCTCACCAGCCCAACAATGGTGTTTTAAATATCACATTGTCTGCTTTCATGGCCTTGTAGGGAGTGATGGAAACAAAGAAGTTGAAAAGACTAGCTTGTAAGTGTAATTATGACTGATATTACTAGCTCTTGGAGGGGGACTTGTACTCTGCCTGAAGAAACGCTGGAGATACTACTGCAGTTTTGGAATGTGGTTAGTCTTGAAAAATGAGTGAGAGGTCATCAGAGGAAGTCAGGCAGGTCAGGAGGAAAACGTACAGAGGCAGGCATAGGAGAGACATACTGTAAAATAGATGTAACTTGGCATACTGGGTGCCAAAATCTGTGTAAAGTGAGCATAGCATTATATGGACCATGGGGAACACTGTAGAGTAGACCTGTGAAGAATGTGGGCTTTATCTTTAGTCAATGTGCATGTTCCCATAGCTCTAACCAGTAGAAGTGAAAGCCATCCATATAAGTAACTTTAAACTTTCTAGGAGCTATGTTTAAAAAATAAAATAGGTAAATGATAAAAAAAAAGAATTAAAATCAACCTCAGTGTCCGTCTGCCAATTAATAGAAAAACAAATGTACACATGCACAACAGGTGCTGTTCACCTATGGAAAGAATGAACCCTGTCATCTGCAACAATGTGGATGGGCCTAGACATGGTTATGTGTGAAGTAAGGCAGGCATAGAAAAGCAGCTTGATCTCACTCTGTGTGTGTGTGTGTGTGTGTGTGTGTGTGTGTGTGTGTGTGTGTGTGTGTGTGTGTGTGTGATGTAAATAGCTAGTAGAAGTTGAGGGTCCAGTGATGGTTATCGAGATTAGGAGAAGCAGGAGGGTGGGGTGTGCAAGTAGATTGTGAGATTGTGAGGACTAAATTACTTTTAGGAGTTAGGAGTGCCAGGTACTGGTGGCCATTACATGACAAGTTGACTAATCATGTACTACTGGATATTTCAAGAAACAAGTTTGAATGCTGTCATCATAAACAGTAGGTAACTAATAGATAGATAGGTTTAGTCTGACATAAGCATCACACGTACCCCATAGATAGTTCTGATGTTTTCATGGATCAATTAAAATTAGTAAAACATAATATATGTATTTAGTGAAAAATATCAAAACATTTCAGCATATAAGCAGCATAAAATGATTAGTGAAATAGTCTACATTTTTATATCATTCCTCAAACTGCTGTGCATATTTTGTGTTTGCAACATCTAATTTAGACTAACCATGTGTGCCTGGTGGCTATTGTATGAGACAGTACAGTCCAAGAATATTCTAAGTGAGAAAAGACAATGACTTATGTTATAAAAGGAAGTTGGATAAGAGGGAAATTGAGATTAGATGAACAAAAAGGATGATGAGAATTCAGAGTTATGAGTTAGAAGGAACCAGAATTAAGAAGCATTTACTAACTACCACCCTACTGGTAACTCCTACTAGAATAGGTTCTCCGCCAAAAGTTCTCATTGCATTTGATATGATTCCTACATGACATACATCCCCAGTTAAAGTTGTGGCCAATCCCCGACCTGTTCCAGGTAAGGTTCATGCAGGTAGCTATTTGGGTTGCAACTGTGTTAGAGCACCACACAGCTGGCTGTGGCTGGAGCTCTGGTTGATGTTTTAAGTGGATGTTCAGCAAGACCCTCAGCATAGCATGTGGATATGCACTGCTTTGTGGAAAATTATATCCACTTACCTGTAGTATAGAAAGGTGTGTGAGGTTCAGTTCAGCTATGTTACTAACTCTGTGGCCTTGAATAGTTAATCTTTCTTGACCTCTCTCTAGGTAGTTTCAAGGTTAAGCAATGGAAGCAGTGCTGGGAGTTATTGTTCAGTTGTAGAGTGCTGGCTCTGCATTTTTGAGGCCCCGAGTTTGATATCTAGTGAGTACTTACATTTATATGTGTGCATACACACAAGTTAAAAAAAGAAATGAGATCTGCATGGTTGGCAGTTGGTAAATAGGATGAAATATTTGACAGCTTTTGTTGGCTCAGATAACAATGATTCTTATTATACTTTTCAATAATGTATCTACCACTATCTATCATATCTACAATGATTGCTACCATTTGCTGCATACTTAGTGAAATCTATAGCATATTCTAAATTATTATAGACACTGTGAGTGAGCAGTTGTCACCCCAGGAGTTGGTAAAGCATTGATATTAACATTAACATACCCTTGATCAAGAGAAATAAGAAAAAGTCACCAGGTGAGTTCTGTGATTGTATGTTCATAGGACAGATACTCACAAACAAGGAAGGTTAAAGGAAAGTACATGTTTTTTTATTTTCCAACTAAATCACAATAGCACATTTTAGCCCAATAACCGAAATTGCTCAAAATATTTTTATGTTTTCTGACTTATTAACCAGTAGTGTAACACAGAGGGCTAAGAAATTCTTAGTTATTTATAAATGCCTCTGTGTGCATAGCAGTCTAGTGTGTGCCAAAAGGGGGTGGAAACAAAGTATAAAATATGCCTTTTAATCCCTGGAATTTATGGTTTGCTTGGAGAGAACTGTCTGGATCAAGTAAAATCATTTATAAGTTAAAGACAGTGTTATTAATTGCTAACATCAAAGACAACTTTGAGGTCACTTCTGAGGATGGTGGACAGAAGATGATCTGATACTGTATTTCAATTTTTAAATTTTGTTTATTTATTTGTGGTAGGGGATGTATATGCATCAAGATGCACAACCATTTTCTCCTTTCACCATATTGATTCCAGGGATTGAACTCTGCTCACCAGGCTTGGTGGCATATGCCTTTACCAGCTCAGTCATTTCTCCAGCTCAGATCTTGTATCTCCCAGGAGCTCCATTTGTTATAGGAATGTAGTACATCTTCTTTACATGAAGTATGAAGGCCAAGTGCCTTTCAGGATGCTGACACTCACACCATGCTTCTGCTGACCCTTGCAGAGAAGCTGTGATGGAACTGGAGCTATGTACTTCATAGGATGTGGTTACAATGCTTTTCCCGTTGGCTCTGAGTATGCTGACTTCCCCCACATGGATGACAAGCATAAGGACAGAGAAATACGGAAATTCAGATACATCATCCATGCCGAGCAGAATGCTTTGACATTTAGGTATGAGATATTTTTAGCCTTCTTTCCTTTAAAATCTAGCAGGGGTTGGTTGGAACTGGTTTTCTTTTGTTGTCATTTGTCTTTCTTTTAGAACTCTTAAGAGATGTGTTCAGAAATAGAATTTTGATAAAGCTTGGTCCTGCTACTAGACTAGAGGCTATGGTCACAGGTTTGCCAGCTCTTCCCATTTCTTCAGAAATTCTTTCTTGCTACTCTCTCTAGTAGCAAACTATTGAAAGTTTGTCCTTAGGGACTTGGCCAGCTATTTCTTTTTGGATTGTTTTCTAAATTAGAGCACATGTTACATTTATGAAATACTGGCTTGGCTAGTTACTATTGCTGTGATGAAATACCATGACAAAAATCAAGTGGGGGAGAAAAGGATTTATTTGGCTTACACTTCTACATCGCAGTCTATCACTGAAAGAAGTCAGGACAGGAACTCAAACAGGGCAGGAATCTGGAGGCCATGGAAAAGTGCTGGGAGGAATGCTGCTTACTGCTTTGCTCTCTAAGGTTTGCTCAGTCTGTTTTCTTATAGAATGTAGGACCACCAGCCCAGGGATGGCCTCACTCAAAATGGGCTGGACCCTCTCCATCAATCATGATTCAAGAAAATGCCCTACAGGCTTGCCCACAGCCTGAACTTCTAGAGACATTTTCTCAAATGAGGTTCCTGCTCTCCAGTGACTAGCTTATGTCAAGTTGATATAAAACTAGCCAGTACTCATACAGACTTTATTATTAACTAAAGTATTTTAAAGATCCTCTGTTTGAGAGTACTGGGGCAGGATGTCTGCTTGAGACAGTGTCATCTATGTATATGACAGGGAAGCTGCACCCAGGAAATCCCAGCAATATTGCTGACTGAATGGAAATTGAGCATTATACCACTAACTGCCATGTTGGTGTAGATGGGCAAATTCTCACTTGGCTTCATCCCCTAGAAGAGCAATAGGCAAGTAATAGCTGTGGAGAGAAGGAGAAGTCTTCTCCATGGATGAGCCCTCTGATGGGCTAGCCAATCCTAAGAGCTCAGTCCCAAACATATGAGCAACACTAAATGACCTTAGTAGGTTGTGTTTATAAACACATGTGCACATATGTACACACACACACAATTAAAATTAAAGAATAAAAGATCATGAATTTGAGGAGTGGGAGGAATTAGAGAGTGAAGGGGGGAGGAGAATGAGGAACAGAATTAATATGAAATTCTCAGAAGAAACTTTGAAGTGCTTTGTCAGAGATTACTAAGAGGGTGGGGCTAGGTTACTACAAGCTGAGTAAGACATGGCTCCTGTCCTGGGGGTGCTCCAGTGCAGGAGCATGTTGTATTAGTTATTTCTCATGTTGTGTAACAAGAAAGCATCTTTATGGAAAGGGTTTGTTGTGGTCCCCAGCGCAAAGGGATCCAGTGGATCATGGTGGGGAAGGCATGACAACAAGAGCATGAGAAGGCTGCTCAGGTTCTCTCTGTAGTCAGGAAGCAGGGTGGACAGGAAGTGGTGGGGATAACCTATGAAACTTGAAGGCCCAGAATTGACCTGCTTTCTCCAGTGAGGGTACACTTCCTAAAGTTCCACAACTCTGAACACACAAGACTCAAACCAAACATGCAGATAGGCTCTGTCCTCCTAATGTGTAGGGCTCCGGGAGGCAGGCAGTGTTGTGGGCATTCAACTGCTGTGGACAAGACAGGAGTTATCTGGGAAAGCTGGCATCTGAGCTGAGCTCAAGAGGATTACTGGGGACATGGCTTTGAAGGGAAAACCACCCTAGAAGAGGAATTCTCTGTGCTTAGAAACATCCATATTCCAGTTGACTAGAATGTCGAGTGAGACAAGTGGGTTGGGATGGGTCATGGGGAGCCCTGAGTTTAGACCTCTTGGGGGAGGTAGTTGTGGGGCTGGGGGCATGGTGTTCCTAGAGCAACACTGCAGACTCCTTAGGGAGCAGGTGGCTCCTTAGAAGCACAATCTGTAGCTTCTGTGTCCTCAGCAAGGTAATTAGAAACAAAACTCATTCAGCAAGATAGATAGAGAAGGTGCACATTTGAAGACAGCTGAGTACAGCCAGTGTACAGGACCTTGAGCTACAGTCCCTGTGGCCACAGGAGAGCCTCTTTAGTCCAAGCTACCATAGCATGCGCCGAGAATATTTTCTGCTCCACTCCCATCATCTTCAGTGCAGTTTCACTTGCTGTATTCTGTACAAAGGTTTATACATCATATCCAAAACATTGTTTAAAGATATGGTTGGGGGAGTTGAGAGAACTGTAGATCAAAACTGGGCATCAGTATTTATTCATTAAGGATGCAGCTATCAGTGTGTATCCTGATAGAGCTTGGTCTTTTAGCTGCCTTGGTGGCTTAAGGACAATCAGATAGTACTCAGCTCTTGGGGAACTGGACCCCATTCACTAGTATCATGACAAAGTGCATATGCAGAAAGGACTTCCCTATGTGTGTGTGCACTCATTTCTCCCTCCTCCATCCTCTGTTCTCACTTCCTTTTTAACACGATGTCAAATGTACCACTGGCTTACCTTGCAATCAGTGAATTTCAGTTATAGTGATTGTCATATTTTTGCATGTTTTGAACATTTGCTAGTTTAGCAAGAATATGATTTGATCATTATTTGTAATACTGCAACTTGTTTTACACCTCAGATTTAAAGTTTAAGGATTTCTCTAAAAACTTACTTGCATTTTCACAACAGCTTTTGTAATAATTTATAATTTTTTGTAGGTGTCAAGATATAAAGCCAGAAGAACGCAGCATGATTTTTGTGACAAAATGCCCTTGTGATGAATGTGTGCCTTTAATTAAAGGTGCAGGCATAAAGCAGATCTATGCTGGGGATGTGGACGTTGGAAAAAAGAAAGCAGACATCTCTTACATGAAGTTTGGGGAGCTTGAGGGTGTTCGCAAATTTACAGTAAGTACATGCATTTTCCCCAAAGTGTAACCCGCTGAACATTGTGAATTAGTGGTTCTCACTTTTTTAGGACTGTGAGTGAGTTATCATCACTGAGTTTATTTTTATATGTACAAGTTTACCAAACTATAAATTTTCACCTGATGATCCCTGCCCTGCACATGCGTTTACTGCTTTGCAGAATTGTGCATTGACCTTAGAAGTCTTGATGCCCTCTGGTGGCTCAGCATCTCCTTGGGCTTGGAGTGGTGAATAGAGGTGCAACTAATTTAAGTAATCACAGCACACAAACACACCGTGTGCACATTCTCATGAGAAAAATTGCAAAAAAAAGTACAATGTCATACTTAATATTTTTTAAAAGGGATAGAGGTCATTCATGGAAAAGTCAGAATTTTTAACATACTTCTTTCTACTTAGGCTTTTTAAAAGTGTTTTACTTTGGAATACTTTCAAGCATACAGTAAAGTTGTAAGAATTCTGCAAAAAAATTTTTCCCAGAGGTTGTTGACCTGATTAACAAATTGCCCTCTGTTTCCACAATATAATAAGCATGAAAGAGCCAAAGAATCAAGAAATAAAGTGAGACCTTGCTGCAGTGAATACAAATCTGGTTCGGATGATCTCATCTGATTCAGAGTCATTCAATGTCAACGCCGTAGGCATATACACATAGATGTACTAACTCAGTTTCTTGTACTTTTAAACAAAGTAAGGCAGTGATATGCTGTTTATTAACTCATTTTAAACATATAAATAAAATATTTGTACCTCCTACAGTGGCAGTTGAATCCATCTGAAGCTTATAGTCTTGACCAAAATGAGCCTGAAAGGAGAGAAAGTAAGTATTCTAAGTGTTCTGTTGAGACTGTGGTGCTGAGAAGAGAGAGCGAGCAAGTTTCTAAGATCAGGTGATGAACCCATGTGGGTAGATGCAGGATATTCTTTTCTAAAGATTAGGTTCAGGCATTCAGTTTGTTCTTAGACATGTGTGCTGTAGGTGAGGTGCTGTGTGAAGTGCTGCTTGCTAACTACTCCAGTAATATAAATGACTGTGTACAAATTGAACGTGGAAGTTGCATTTGTTTGAAACAGTGAGCAACAACACTCTTCTACACCAGTGCAAAAGCTGCTTGTGAGAGAGAGAGGAGACCTGTGAATACTTAGTGCAGATGTGTGAGGGCCAAGTGATGAGGGCATCTGTGTTCTTGCAGCGTAAAGCCACAGTGGCCCAGGCTGCTCCAAGAATGGAAAGATCTGTTAGTTTCAACAACCTAATTAAGCAAAGTTACCACAAGGAGTCACTAGTCTTCACATTTATTATTTACATATTAAGAAAAACCATATTGAATGTAATCTCTTTGAAAGTTCTTAACATTCCATAAGGGCATGATTTTGAACATCATATTCTGCAGTTTTATTTTGAAATAGTAGCTTGTTTGTGACTGTGTGTGGAGACTCCTGTATATTTTCTTAAGAGCAGCAGTGATTTGAGTATTTTTTTAAAAATCTAGAAATACAAAGGTCTCTATGAAAACATGAATGTCTTACTTATTATTACAATCTGGAAAAAATACATAACTACTACATTTTCTTTCTAAGATTTTATTAAGAAATAAAAGATGTGACACCAGTCAAAGGTGTTTAAGGGCCAGTGAAAGTGTTGCTGTGGTTAGGGAGAGGATGTCAAGTGCCTACTATAGAAAGACATATTCCTTTGTCTGTGTCCATTAAGAGCATCTGTGCATCAAAAGATCCCTCTAAGAGGGTACAAATGGAACAGAAGACATGTGCCACTTAAAGTCAGCTAAGTCCAGGATTTCCCACACCTGCGTCTCTGGAGGAGGAAGACATGTCTGCACAGGTGACATCGAGAGAGGACAAGGAAGGCTGCTGGTTATCAGGCAGTATTCTTAACCATCCAGGCAATTGTTTGCTGCTTGTGACAGTTCATTAAGCTCAGCTTATGTTTTGATGCATTTTTAAACAAGAATTTTATACCAATAAATAATATTCTTATTTCCTTTTCAATTATGGAACAGCTTCCTAGTGTATAATTTACTTACCATGAATTCACCCTTTAAAGAACCAAACTACCTGGCCTTTGTACATTCAGAGTATGTACCCATCACCACAGTGGTTCATTACTGTACAAAGAAACATACTATTATAGTCCTTCCTACCCCAGTCTAGTCAATGCTAGCAGCTTTATGGTTTGTCTCTGCTGGTCGTTTCATATGCATGGACTCATACAGTGTGTGGTTCCCTTTTAAACTTGGAAGTGGGACTGTGAATGATTGCCCCAAGTATCCTGTGCTGTAGAAACAGCCCAAATAAATCACTTTTTAAAAATAGACTTTCAAGACAATAAAGGAAATGTTCAGAGATCCATAGTCCCCTCAAGAAATAGAGGCAAGAGGGACATGTTACTAGATTTTGCGTAGCAAAGTATACAAACACTAAAGTCAGTGATGACCCAGGACAGCTGTGAAAGCTGCCACGGAAGTCAGTGGAGATCTGCTGAAAGGTGGGGAACTTAGCCTGAGGCTGCTTTCAGGCTCCCAGCACCTCAACAGAAGCAAATGCAGTCTTCTCTAAGGGGGGAGCAGATTCAGCATAGACTCATGGTGTGAGACTTGACATCATAACTGAAAACCAACAGACCTTAAGGAGAGTGGACTCCATGCATGGAGTGAACAGAAGCAGCTAGCTCCACAGTTAGGCCTGGGGACTTGTGCCGGAACTACCAGACAGGGTAAATGTGAGGCATCTAAGAGCCCATTGAAAAGCGAAGCTACATGTGCTGCCATACACATCTAATCTCTGCTCCAGGGAAACTGAGGGAGGAGGATTGTGATTTGGGGCAAAGCATGGGCAAAAATGTGAACAAAGTATTATGATGAAAAAGGATCAGGCAATTTTGAAAAAGGAATTTGGTGAAATGAAAAGTAGTTGTTAAACAGTAGTAAGGTAAGCTGCTGTTTTACAGTAGGCACACTGTTGGTATTTGAGGGTTACATCGTAACAATAAACTACCTAATGCATGCTGCTGGCAAGTGGGTTGTTCATGTAGAACATGACAATGAGCTCTTAATAATACTCAAGACTAAATCCCAAGAAGTAAAGATTAGAGGAAAAGATAATTAAAAAGGTGGTGGGTTTTAGCTGGGCGTTGGTGGCTCATGCCTTTAATCCCAGCACTTGGGAGGCAGAGGCAGGCGGATCTCTGTGAGTTTGAGGCCAGCCTGGTCTACAGAGAGTTAGTTCCAGGACAGACTCTAAAACAATACAGAGAAACCCTGTCTCCAAAAAAAAAAAAAAAACAAACAAACAAAGGTGGGCTTTAAAAAAAATTCTAAATATATTGCTTAGGACACAGATAAATGCTGATTATAAGAGAAAATAATTGACAAATCAGAATACATTCCTAGCAAAGGTTTCACAGAAGCAGAAACAAATGTCTGGTAATCCATGGGCAGACTCAGGCATTTTTCAGAGAACACAACCAAGGGTGCCAGGGCTGAGTGAACAAGAGATGGATGTTCAGAGTTCCTGTGCGTGGTGGGCAGGGCTGGAATGTTAAGCCAGGTTGTCTAGATTAGAGATTATCTGTAAAAGCCCACATGGTACATCCCATGGTCCAGCAAGTCAGCCCTAAAGGAACTTGTGTGTTATGTTGGTGACAGAAAGTTCAATGTAATGTTGTTCTTCAGAGTAGATGCTAGAAATGACATGAAAGTTTCTCTTAAGAGGTTAGATTTTTACAGAAATATGTAGTGTATTCACACAGTGTAGACCTACTGTGAAGTGAAATAAACAATCTGTGCTACATTCTTCAATATGGATGAATCAGAAATACAGTGTTGAATGAAGACAGTAAACTGCTGATGACAAACTGTAGAATATTCGAGAGGAAGCCAAGCAGTGCATTGTTTACCATGAAAAAAGTATTTAAGAAGTCCCTCTGCGTGGGCTGGAAGGGGGCTTGGCTGAGAAGCCGCAGCTTGTGGGATTTAGTGGTGATATAGTTGCTTTGGATAGCATGTTCTCTAGTCCCCATACAAAGCTGTTACAGACTTAAGCAAGTCAATTCTTTGGGGATAGTAGAATGTTTGTTTGTTTGGTTATCTGGCTAAATCATAAATACATTTTGAGTGTTTCAGATATAGCACAAAAAGGGGCGGGGCTTCCACCTCCCCCTGGGAAGACAGTATGGCAGTTTTATCAAGAAGCTGCAAGTAGAGGGTGGAGGGGAACTTGCAGGTGGTGGTATGTTTGCTGGTGGATTCACGGATGTGTGTTTATACTGAACTCTTGGTTTTACACTCTTAATATCTTTTAAGCACACGTACTTTATAGTGCCAGTAAAACACTGTTAGAAACCAAAAGCCAGTCCTCTTCCTGGCATGCCCCTGCCAAAGGCCACCTTCCCTTTCTGGGGGCCTGGAATGTGAGTCTGTGTCTCTTCCAGGTGAATAATGACTCTGCATACTCCCACCCCAAGAAAGTTATGTGTTATTTGCTACCCAAGAAAGTTATGTGTTATTTGCTACCCATTGCTGAGTGAATCTCGTTTTTCAAGGGCTTATCAGATCTGTGAGTTGTCTGGAATCAGTATAGACTGAATGCATTTTAGAGTGTGGGATGTTGAGATGGGTGAGAAGTTGAAGGCCAAGAAAATACCTGTTCCTTTACCAGTAGCATGATCTGTCCTCTCAGCCGAACAAGTCCCTGTGGGTTCTGTGTGTGTTTCCTGACACAGTTATTCTTACATGCTAGACGGTGTGTTGAGGCGCAGGTCTACAAAGGAAGAACAGCACAGCAGCAAGAGGCCTCGTCTGGAAACCCACTCTGCAGGCCGGGCTACAGTGCAGTAACCTGCGTGCTTTCTCACTGCACCTCTCAAATTCAGCCTCTGGGTTGTGAATGGCTGTAAAGCTTTTACGGGGCTGAGTTCTAGTTAGCCTATGAATGATGTTACCAAGGACCTTTTTATTTTAGATGTGTTTTTCAGCACACAGTGTGTTCTTTCATTACACTAAATAGTATAATGGCTTGAGACCCTTGTAAGACCAACGGGACCTATTGCTGTTTATCCAGACTCTGTGCAGCCAGTTTTCAAAAGGGCTTACTCACAGGAGGGGATCTTCTTTTGACAAATAATAATTCCTTTGGATTACAAGGATGACAATCAATAAACTGCTCCCGGAAGTAAAATGACCTGGCTGTCTTTTAAGACTCCATGTATAGCTAACCAAAAGGCTGCATTATACTAAGTCCTATTAGCCAGAACTTGCTGAAATAGATCAACTCAAAGTTGCCATGCTTGTTCTCCATTTGAAGTGTGTTTTATGAGTGGCCTGGGGATTTAGACCAGTCGAGTGGTGCTGTGAGAGCATGCTCAAGGTCCTGAGTTTCCTCCTTAGCACCACAGTACAAATAAAATGCCAATCTCACCTAAATGTGTAGTGGTGGTTGTTGTGGGGGTGGGGGTGGGGGTGGTGGTGGTGGTAGAGTCTTGCTCTGTAGCCCAGACTCACCTCAAAAAATCACCATGTAGTCCAGACTGGTCTCGAGCTCATGTCTGGTCTTGCCTCTTTCAGCCTCCTGAGTGCTGGGTTCAGAGGTGTGAACCACCATGTTTATCCTCTCTTAATATTTTTGCTGTGTAGATCCACTGTAGCTTTTTGGGCCACAGTGCAATTATGTCACTGATTTCGGTAGCAACAGGAAGAGAATACAACTCTCAGGCAATTCTGCTGTTTGCTGTTACTGTAAGGTCATTAATGGTGAGCCTCAAATTTGATCATGGTTTGGGATGGGGAAGTTGGCTCAAGCAATAAAGTGCTTGCCTTTCAAGCATGAGGACCTGAGTTCAATCCCCCACAGAATAAAACAAACAAAAACAACCTAGGCATGGTTTTGAACACTTGTAATGTCGAACACTTGTAATCCCAACATTGGAGAGGCATCTCTTGGGTTTGCTGACTAGCCAACCTAGCCTACTTGATGAGTTCTAGACCAAAGAGTTCTAGCTCAGAAAATCAGGTGTCGAGCACCTGAGGAACAGCAGCTCAAGTTTCTCCACGTGAGTACTCACACACACCCTGCACATACAGACTTTGATGGTGATGTGAGTGGGGAAGAATGATTTGCACATGGAACACCGAGACTATTGAGAATCCTTCCTCTGTATGCTGCCTCCTACATAACTCCCTATCCACGGACCTAATGGCAGTGTCTTTTGGCTTTGATGTTGGAAGAGAAGGGCTTTTAACATTTGCAAACCTCAGAAGTACTCAGTCTTAAACATAGCCAGGGGCTGGGGAGGTGGCTCAGAGGTTAACAGCACCTGTTTCTTCTGAAGAGGACCCAGGTTCAGTTCCCAGCACCCACATGGTGGTTCCAGGAGACCTGATGCCCTCTTCTGACCTCACATACACACATGCAAGTAAAACACTCACATACAAAATAAAATGAATAAATCTAATCAAGATTCTAAAAGATAAACAGATCATCCCTAATTATGCCTTGCAGGTTCTCTCTTTTTATTTGCTGAGAAATTTTCAGAAAATGAGTCTACAGATGAAAGTACCTTGGGGGGTGGGGAGTGTGTGTTGGCCCTTGGATGGGAAGGTGCCTCATGGCTGTGGAGAAGATTGGTTTTGCCTTTTTTTCTGCCCCCTTCACAGCATCATAGGGTAACATGGATTTCCCCACTAGCCTTTCAGAAATAAACCAGACTCCTGCCCATGTAGCAGCAGTCTGCACAGGTATAGGACATGAAAAGGGAGTGTGAGCAGCATTACAGGTAAGGAATGCTGCTCCGAAGACCACCAGTTAACTCTACTGTTACCAATATTAAACTCTGAGATTGCCCACTGTCATGCCTTAAATTCTTGGATTATTTTTTTCTTCTGCAGATTTATTTGAATTAGAAACAAGATTGTTTTACATGACAATCCCAGTTCCCTCTCCCTCCTGTCCTCCCATACCACCCTCCCAACTAAAACCCTACCTATCACATATCCTTTCTGCTTCCCCTGGATGGTGAGGCCTTCCATAGGGTGTCATCAGAGTCTATCATATCCTTTGGGATAGGGCCTAGGCCCACCCCCGTGTGTCTTGGCTCAGGGAGTATTCCTCTATGTGGAATGGGCTCCCAAAGTCCACACCTATGCTAGGGATAAGTACTGAACTACTACAGGAGGTCCTGTAGATTTCTGAGGTTTCCTCAATGAAACCCATGTTCCTGGGGTCTGGATCAGTCCCATGCTGGTTTCCCAGCTATCAGTCTGGGGACCAAGAGCTCCCCGATGTTCAGGTCAGCTGTTTCTGTGGGTTTCACCAGCCTGGTCTTGACCCCTTTGCTCATCACTCCTTCTCTGCAACTGGATTCCAGTTCAGCTCAGTGATTAGTTGTGGGTGTCTGCTTCTGCTTCCACCAGTTACTGGATGATGGCTATCGGGTGGCATATAAGTCAGTCATCAATCTTATTATCACAGGAGGGCATTTAAGGTAGCCTCTCCTCTGTTGCTTAGATTGTTAGCTGGTGTCATCTTTGTAGATCTCCAGACATTTCCCTAGTGCCTGATTTCTCTGTAAACCTACAATGTCTCCCTCTATTATGGTATCTCCATTCTTGTTATCTTGTTATCTCCCCTTCTCATTCTCCTAGCTCTCTCCCCCCTCTTCCCATGCTCCCAATTTGCTCAGGAGATCTTGACCCTTTTCCCTTTTCCAGGGGACTATGTCTCTCTTAGGTTCCTCCTTGTTTACTAGCTTCTCTGTGGATTGTAGGCTGGTAATCCTTTACTCTATGTCTAAAATCCACATATGAGTGAGTGCATACCATGTTTGTCTTTTTGTGATTGGGTTACCTTGCTCAGAATGGTTTCTTCTAGTTCCATCCATTTTCCTGCAAATTTCAGTATTCCATTGTTTTTTTCTGCTGAATAGTACTCCATTGTGTAAGTGTACCACATTTTCTCTATCCATTCTTCAGTTGAGGGGCATCTAGGCTGCTTCCAGTTTCTGGCTATTACAGATAGTGCTGCTATGAACATCGTTGAACAGATGTCCTTGTTGTATTAATGTTCTTCTTTTGGGTATATGCCTAAGAGTGGAATTGCTGGATCTTGTGGTAGACTGATTCCCATTTTCTTGAGGAGTCGCCATACTTATTTCCAAAGTGGCTATACAAGTTGGCACTCCCACCAGCAGTGGAGGAGTGTTCCCCTTTCTCCACATCCTCTCCAGCATAAACTGTCATTGGTGTTTTTGATTTTAGCCATTCTGACAGGAGTAAGATGGTATCTCAGAGTTGTTTTGATTTGCATTTCCCTGATGGCTAAGGATGTCTTTCAGCCATTTTAGATTCCTCTATTGAGAATTGTCTATTTAGTTCTGTACCCCACTTTTTAATTGGATTGTTTGGTGTTTTGGAAACTAGCTTCTTGAGTTCCTTGTATATTTTGGAGATTAGCCCTTTGGATTATTATTTTTTTACTAATATTGCATCTATGTCAAATAGGTTTTAAATCAACCAGCAGATATTTGCTTGGCCTCCCTTTCCTCTTTGACCCCATCCCAAATGAATCACAAACATCTTCTCCAACCTTCCATTTCCCAACTCATCCCATTGTCCCAACTTCCAACACCAGCAGGCATTTCCTGGGAACACACCAGCTAAGTAGACCAAAGAAGCAGGTAAGCCAACTGAAGACTTTAACCACTCCCTCCTCTCCTCCAAACAATGCCCCAGTCTCATCTGTAACAATGCCCCACATCCCAGACATCTCCTGTGGATCCCACAGACCTTCTCCTCTTAACCTCTATCCCTCTACTCATTGCTTTATCCCACCCTCAACACCAACAGGCAACCTCTGCTAACCCAAGGGCCACTCCTTCAAGGGAAGCAGGTAGGCTGACTATAGAGCTAACTCTCTCCTGCTCCTCCTGTCCCAGTCCCCCCAGTCTCATCCTGAGCTCAGTAGCAGAACACCTGCTGTTCTCCCTTTCCTCTTTGAGCCCCATCCCCAAGGAATGGCAAACATCCCCAAGCTTCCTTCCCTCCCAACTCATCCCAGTGTCCCAGCTTCCAACACCAGCAGCTATTTCCTGGGAACACACCACTGAGTGGGCCAGGGAAAGTTTCCTACCAGGCAACACAACAGCTGCCATGCTCCCCTAAAATCCAGAGAGGAAAAAGAAACCAAGAAACAAAACCAGGTCTCAGCAACAAAGACAAAAAAGTAGGTATCAGCACCTGGAATTAAATCATCCCAAGCCCAGATGCCTAGCTGTAGTGTAAAAACAATAACAGCCATGACTATATGTCTCCAGTAAAACCCAGCAACCCTTCCACAGCAGGTGTTAAATATCCTAACATAGCTGAAGCCCACGAAGAAGACCTTAAAACAGCCTGTATGGAGATAATAAAGGTCCTTAAAGAAGAAATGAATAAACCACTTAAAGAAATCCAGGAAACTACAAACAGGATAAAGAAACGTATTCATTCAAGATCTGAAAATGGAAATAGAATCAGTAAAGAAAACCCAAACTGAGGGAAATCTGGAAATTAAAATTTTAGGAATTTGAACAGGAACTACATACAACTATCATCAACAGAATAAGAGAGATGGAAGAGAGACTCGGGTGTTGAAGATATTACAGAAGAAATAGGTATATTGATCAATGAAAATGGTTAAATCTGAAAAACTCCCAACATATAACATCCAGAAAATCGGAGACACTTTGAAAAAAAAAAAAGCAGATCTAAGAATAATAGAAATAGAGGAAGTAGAAGAAAACCAGTTCAAAGGCCCAGAAAATATTTTCAACAAAATCAGAGAAGAAAATTTTCTTAACTTAAAGGAGATGCCTATAAAGGTATAAGAACACAATATGGAACACCAAATAGATTGGACCAGAAAGAAAGTCTCCTTGGCACATAATCTAAACACTAAACATACAAACAAAGAAAATGTTAAAAGCTGCAAAGGAAAAAGACCCGAGTACCACATAAAGACAGATCTATTAGAATTACACCTGATTTCTCAATGGAGACTCTAAGTCTGGATAAATGTGTTGCAGTCTCTAAGAGACTATAGATGCCAGCCCAGACTATACACCCAGTAAAACTTTCAATCACCATAGATGATAGTCTACAGTAAAGCCAAATTCAAGCAGTTATTTATCTGCAAATTCAGCTCTACAGAAGATGCTAGAAGGAAAAGTGCAATCTAAAGAGGGCAACTACAACCATGAAAACACATGGATAAATAATCTAAGACCTGAAAAGTCTAAAGAAAATACACACAATCTCCCCCCTTACACACACACACACACACACCCTACCATCACCATCAACAACAATAACAAAATAAGAGGACTTAATGATCATTGATCTTCCTCAATATCAATGGCCTCAATTCCCCAATAAAAAGATTAAGAAAATGGATGGAAAAACAGGACCCATCCTTCTGTTGCATCCAAGAAACACACTTCAAAATAAAAACTAGACATTACCTCAGGATAAAGGGTTGGAAAAAGATATTCCAAGCAAATGAACCTAAGACACAAGCTGGTGTAGCCAGCCATTTAATAGCTAACAAAACAGACCAAAACTAATCAGAAGAGATAGGGAAGGTGAAAGGTTCAGGCATTAATGCTGACCCACTCTACCTCTTTACGAGACAGACCCCGCCTGCCCCCTGACAACAGGTGGGGCACACACGGTGATGTGCCCATCATCGCCACATCACCTGTTACCCATTACAGACCTGTGTGAGGACACTGCGCATGCGTGAAGCCTCAGTGCATATGTTCGGCTTTCCCTTTAAAACTCCTACCTGTCTCTTACTCTCTTTCTCTGGCGATTGACCATGGTGGTCAGCCATTAACTCTGTGTCTCTTCTCTCTTACTCTCTGCCCTGCTCTGTTCTTCTATTTCTCTCTCGCTAGCTCTCCCGTGATATAATAAACTATCATTAATGTGTTCTCTGTAGTCTCATGTCTCATCTTGTGCCTTTTTACTTCTAATTTAAGCAAAAGAATAACAGAAGGACATGAAATACTCATCAAGGGAAAAAATCCACCAGAAAGACATTTCACTTCTTAACATCTATGCCCCAAACACCAGGACACCCAAGTTTGTAAATGAAACACCACTATAGCTTAAATCACATATTGTCCCAAACACACTGATAGTGGGAGACTTAAATACCCCAGTCTCACCAAAAGACCAGTCATCCAAACAAAAACTAAACAGAAATATAAACCAAAGAGACCTAACAGATATTTACAGAACATTTTACCCAAACACACAAAAAATACACTTTCTCTGCACCTCATGGAGCTTTCTACAATATTGACCATGTACTCACATGAAGCAAGTCTCAACAGATACAAGAAAATTGAAATAACACCCTACATCCTATCATATAACTAGAGATTAAAACTGGTTATCAACAACAGGAAACAACAGAAAGCTTACAAACTTAAGAAAACTGAACAACTCTCTACTAAATGAAAAGTGGGTCAAGATAGAAATTAAGAAATTAAGGACTTTCTACAAGTGAATAAAAAATGAGAACACAACATACCCAAACTTAGGGGACACAATGAAAGGGGGGTCTAAGAGGCAAGTTCATAGCACTACGTGTCTACATTTAAAAAACTGAAGAAATTTCAGACTAGCAACTTAACATCACAACTGAAAGCTCGAGATAAAAAGAAGAAATCACACCCAAAAAGTGTAGGTGACAAGAAATAATCAAACTAGGAGCTAAAATCAGTAAGACTAGAAACAAAGAGAACAATACAAAGAATCGATTGGGAGCATGGGAGAGGGTAGAGGGAGCTAGGAGAATAAGAAGAGGAGAAGAGGAGGGATGAGGAGGACCTAAGGTAGCAGGAAGGTTGTGTAGGGGGGGAGAATGGAGGAGAGTAAAATAAGAGATACCATAAGAGAGGGAGCCATTATAGGTTTAAAGAGAAATCTGGCACTAGGGAAATGTCCAGAGATCTACAAGGATGACACCAACTAACAATCTAAGCAACAGTGGAGAGGCTACTTTAAATGCCCTCCCCTGATAATGAGATTGATGACTAACTTATATGCCATCCTAGAGCCTTCATCCAGCAGCTGATGGAAGTAGAAGCAGATACCCACAGCTAAAAACTGAACTGAACTGGAATCCAGTTGCAGAGAAGGAGTGATGAGTAAAGGGGTCAAAACCAGGCTGGTGAAACCCACAGAAACAGCTGACCTGAACAAGGGGGAGCTCTTGGAACCCAGACTGATCACTGGGAAACCAGCATGGAACTGATCCTGACCCCAAGAATGTGGATGTCAGTGAGGAGGTCTGGGAAATCTATGGGGCCTCTTCTAGTAGATTAGTACTTATCCATAGCATAGGAATGGACTTTGGGAGCCCATTTCACATAGAGGGATACTCTCTCAGTCTAGACACATGGGGGAGGGCCTAGGCCCTATTGCAAAGGTTATGACAGACTCTGAAGAACCCCCATGGAAGGCCTCACCTTCCCTGGGGAGCAGAAATGGTATGGGATAGGTAGGGTGTTAGTGGGGGCAGGGGAGGAGGGGAGGGAGAGGGAACTGGGACTGACATGTAAAACAATATTGTTTCTAATTTAAATTAAAAAATGGAGAAAAAAAGAAACCTGTATTGCACCAAATTGGAAAATCTATAAAAAATGGATAATTTTCTCAATAAGTACCACTTACCAAATAAATCCAGATCAAATAAGCAATTTAAACAGACCTATAATCCCTAGTGAAATAGAAGCAGTCATTAAAAGTCTCACATCCCCCCTCCTCCCACACACAAAAAAGCCCAAGGTCTATGGTGTTAGCATAGAATTCCACCGGACTTTCAAAGAAGAGTTAATCCCAATATTGCTCAAATTATTCCATTAAATAGAAACAGAAGGAATATTGTCCACATCATTTTATTGGGTCACAGTTACCCTGACACCCAAACCACACAAAGACCCAACAAAGAAAGAATTAGACAAATTTCCCTTATGAACATAGACACAAAGATAATAAAATGCATGAAAACCAAATCAAAGAACACATCATAAAGATCATTCACCGTGATCAAATAAGCTTCATCCCAGAGATTCAGGGATGATGCAACATATATAAATGGACAAATAGAATCTTCCATAGAAACAGAGCGAAAGATGAAATCACATGACTATCTCATTACATACAGAAAAAGCCTTTGACAAAATCTGACAAAATTTAATGATAAAAGTCTTGGAGAGATTAGCGATACATGAGATATACCTCAACATAAAACCAGATACACTGAACCTGACAGAAGAGAAGTGAGGATATCCTTGAACTCATTGTCACAGGAGAACACTTTCTGAACACAACACCATTAGCTCAGGAACTAAGATCAACAATTAATAAATGGGACATCATGAAACTGAAAACTTTTGTGACGTAAAGGACACCATAGTTTATGTTACAGAATGGGAAAAGGTTTTCACCAACTCCACATCTAATAGAGGAGTAATATCCAAAATATTTAAAGAACTCAAGAAACTAGATATCAAAAAAAACAAATAATCCAATTTAAAAATGGAGTACAGATCTAAACAGAGAATTCTCGATAGAGGAAACTCAAATGGCTGAGAAACACTTTTAAAAATGTTCAACATCCTTAGCCAGCAGGGAAATGCATATCAAAATTACTTTGAGAGTCTGTCTTACATCTGTCAGAATGGCTAAGATCAATGACACAAGTGACAGCTCATGCTTGTGAGGATGTGAAGCAAGGGCAACACTCCTCCATTGCTAGTGGGAGTGTAAACTTGTACAGTCACTATGGAAATCAGTGTGGGGATTCCTCAGAAAGGTGGGTGTTACAATAAATCTTTCCACCAAAAGCTGCGAAGCCCCACCGCCACATGTGCACTTTACGCCAGCCACCTACCCGAGTTAGGGCCCAAATGCCTTATTGGCGTCCCTCCTTGCTGGTGGCTCACACCACTGGAGGAGGTGAAGGGAAAAAGGGACACTTCCTATTTCTCCTTGCTCAAATATGAGTCTCCTTGCTATGTCACTTCCTGCCTGGAACACCACTTCTCTACTACATTTCCCAGAATCCTCTTTGACTGCTAGTCCTACTTAACTTGCTGCCTTTGGCCAAACAGTATTTTATTCAACAATCAATAAGATAAACATACACAGAAGTACATTCCCCATCAGGTGGGAATAAATCAACCTCAAGATTCAGCTACGCCACTCTTGGGTATATACCGAAAGGGTGCTCCATCCTACTACAAGGACCCTTGCTCAACCACATTCATTGATGTATTCATAATAGCCAGAAATCGGAAACACCATATATGTCCCTCAACGAAACAATGGATAAAGAAAATGTACATTTACCCAATGGAGTAGTACTCAGCAGAAAACACACACACACACACACACACACACACACACACACACACCATGAAATTTGTGGGCACATGGGTAGAACTAGAAGAAAATCATATTGAGTGAGGTGATCCAGACCCAGAAAGATACATATGGTATGTATTCACTGATATGTGGGTATTAGCCATTAACTAAATGATAACCAAGCTACGATCTGTTAGACCCAGAGGTTAAGTATAAGGAAGGGACTAGGGGGAGACATGAATCTCCTTGGGAGGGGGAAATAGAATAGATTTTAAGGGTGGACTGGGGCAGGAGGGACAGGAATGGGAGGATCCGGTGGGAAAGGGAGCGTGATAGGGTTGAGGAAGGAAAAGTGGAGTGAGACAGCTAGAGTTGATAAGATATTTGAGGATTGTTGGGAAATATATGAATTCGAGCCTATTAAAGTCCCCATATATCTCCTAATGAAGTCTCCAAATAATGAGGGAGACAGTGTCTCAGCTGACCATCTCTTGTCATCAAATGAAGCTTCCAGTGCTGGGACTGGGTTACATCCAATTGAGCTGTTGGCCAAAGTAGTTCCATGGCAATCCTCAGAGAAGCCAAGCCATTGCCAAGACAATAGGATGTTTTTCCCATTGCTGAAGACAATACCCACACAACTCACAGAACATGGAGAAGTTGAGCTGGTGCCTCCATAAAACCTTTACCTCTATATTCTAGTGTTTTTGGTATAGGAAAGTGCTACCAAAATAGAAACTGCAGGCTACCAAAATAGAAACAAAAACACTGACCCAGACACAAGCCCCTCTGATCTACAATCTGTCCTACCTACAAAGCTTATGGGAATAACCAACCAATGTCTGATCTGACTTAAGGCCAATCCCATGAGATGAAACCCATAACTGATACTGCTTGGGTGACCAAGAATTAGAAACTAGATAGCCCAGAGACCTAGGCTACTAGGTCCAAATACTACTGGTCTAAAAAAATAAAAGTAACATTAAAATGACTCCTAATGATATTCTGCTATACTCAGATCAGTGATTTATTCAGCCATTATCTGAGAGGTTTCCTCCTGCTGAAGATGGGAACCAGGTAATACACACACACGAGAGAGAGAGAGAGAGAGAGAGAGAGAGAGAGAGAGAGAGAGAGAGAGAGAGAATCCTTGGAATACACAGCCCTAAATGGGATGCCTCCATTAAACCTCCCCCATCCCCAGAACTCACAGAACCCTTCAGAAGAGGAGGGACAAGGAATGTAGGAATCAGAGGGGATGGAAGGCACCAGGAGAACAAGGCTCTCTAAATCAACTGAGCAAACCTAGTATGAGCTCACAGAGACTGAAGCAGCAAGTAAGGACCTGCATGGGTCTGCTCCAGGTCTCCTGCATATGTATTAGAGCTTTCAGTTTGGCCTCAGACTCAGAGATCTGCCTGCCTCTGCCTCCCGAGTGCTGGTACTTCAGGCGTGTGTCACCTGGCAGGTCTCCAGTTCCTGTGCTTTCTCTTAGGGCTCTTTTCCTTCTGTTGTCCAACTTCAGTGCCATTGATGGTTTTTGTTTTTATCTTATTATGTTTTATTTTGTTTAAAAACTATTTGAAAAATTGAAAAAGAAAAAGGCACCAAAGTTATGCCAGCAATGTAATAATAATAAGATGGTGATGAGACAGCCTTCATTCTAAATTTGATAAACAGGACAAGCTTCAAAGTGATTCAGGTGAATCTGTGGCAGACCCCTTCCCTGGCCAATAATCCAGGGAAATCAACACAATTCAAAGGAGGAGATCTCATTGGGGCTATTTCCGGATGTGACTGCTGACTTAAAGGTAAAAGAAGCTTAGTTTTAAACTCATGATAAAAATATCTAAGTTTTACACACAGATATTTGGCCCTCTGCCAACAGGTGCTCTTATTGGGGAAAAAGCATTGGGAGACTTAAAGATTTAAATGTCCAGCAGGGCCGTAGTGGTGCACCAGCACTAGGGAGGCAGAGGCAGGTGGATCTCTGTGAGTTCGAGACCAGCCTGGTCTACAAGATTGAGTTCCAGGACAGCCTCCAAAGCCACAGAGAAACTCTGTCTTGAGCACCCCCTCCCCCAAAAAGATTTAAATGTTTGTCTGAGGGTTATTGATTCAAATTACCAGGCATCATGGCATCAGTAGACAAAGCCCGCCATCTGCTGGCTTAAGAAAAGACTGCACAATTGCTTCTACTGCCTTACATAATTCCCAATCCCACACTGTGTTGCCAGACTGACTGGTGGCACAATTTTTTTTTTTTTTTTTTTTTTTTGGTTTTTCCAGACAGAGTTTCTCTGTGTAGCTTTGGAGCCTATCCTGGCACTCGCTCTGGAGACCTCGAACTCTCAGAGATCTGCCTGCCTCTGCCTCCCGAGTGGGCACAATATTTTAATTACTAAACAGAGATCTGAAACTTCCAGAGCAGCAGGGCCCTCACACTGAGTGGTGTGCTTGGTGGGTGGCCCTTGTTCAAAGCCGTGGATGACAACTCCACCCACCCCATCTGTGTGGCCATCTTTTCAGATCTTCTCTAGATATGACTGGTCACTCAGACTGGGTTCCAAGACCCAGATGAGGAAGAACTCACCCCCTCTTAAAATGACATTGGGATGGACCTCCACACCAAACTGTTCTTTTGGTGGAGTGGCCTCACTCCAGTCGTTCCCCTCTTCTCTGTCATTGGTCCTTTAGCAGGGACACAGACCTCTTTGTTTCATTCTCCACCACGTGATTACTTGGCAGTATTTGAAGACGGCCATTGTGTTCCAGCATCTGATGACAGCCTCCCACCCATTCTGGAGACTCACTGTATCAGTATGCAGAGGTCTGTGAAGGACTGTAAATGACTTGTCACACCAAAGTTTAAAGTAAAGCACAAAGTAGGGGTGATTTCCAATTTAGACAAAGAGATGGAGCCTAATCACTGTTTGATAATGATTGACAGGGCAACAGCTGAGCCTACTGCCCCAAATTCATAATCTGCAGAGAGTCAGGACTTTTGCCCAGCCTCTCCCTCTGATGTCATCTACATTCTCATGAGGAACCATTTCCTGTGTGAGGGACATCGATGGTCCCAAGTTTTACTTTTCCTGCTTTCACACTTGTCTTGGTCACTGTTCTGTTGCAGTGGAGACACCATGACCACGGCAACTCTTGTAAAAGAAAGCATTTAATTGGTGGCTCAGTTTCAGAGGTTTAGTCCATTATCACCATGGCGGGAGCATGTTAGCAGACAAGTATGGTACTAGAGAAATAGCTAATAGCTACATCCTGATCCATAGGCTGATAGGAGAGAGAAAGACACACACACACACACACACACACACACACACACACACAGAGAGAGAGAGAGAGAGAGAGAGAGAGAGAGAGAGAGAGAGAGATTTGATTGATTGATACAGAGACAGACAGAGACAGCAGAGACTGGGCCTGGCATTGGCTTTTGAAACCTCAAAGTCCACCCTCAGTGACACACTTCCTCCAACAAGGCTACACTTAAATTTTTCAACTAGTGCTGCTCCCTGATGACTAAGCATTCAAATATGTGAACCTATGGGGGCCTTCAAATCACAACACTGTTCACCAAATGTCTTTGTAAATTCCTCCAGTCAGAAGGTAGAGCAGATTTCTCCATCCTTGACTTCCGGTTCAATAGCAAGAGGCAGAAATGACCCGATCCAGTTCTGCTATCAGGTCCCTACATGCTTTTCCTTTTAAAATTATGTTTTGAGCTAGGGTCTTGTTACACACATAGCCCAGGCTGACTTTGAGCTGGAAATCCTCCTATGTCAGCCTCTTGAGTGCAGGGACTTCAGTAGGGCATCATTGGGCCTGACTCACCGTTTATTTGTTCGTGTTGCTGTTGCCAGTGGATACTCCAGTGCAGCCTAGGCTACTGGCCTAGAAAGCCTTCCTGGGTGTGATGTTACTGTACTTTGGAGAACTTATGGTGTGGTTCTTACTCAACTTTCAACAATAGTAGACTTCCCTTAGACACCCTGTTCTTGGCCTTTTCTTACATGGAAGCACAAACTAGCTTCCGTAACATCCTCAACTTCACTCATTCATAAACTAATAGCTTGAGAAATGCTTCCCAGTCTTAATGGCCAAGCCCTCATGGGTCCCCACAGCCTTTACCCACTAGACATCTTCTCTTCTCATTCACCCCTGGAGATTCCTGCCCCCAGGTTCTTGGTTCCCTCAGCCTTGGTCCAGCACAGGCTCTGCCCCTGCCTTCTCTCCCCAGGTCACACCCACCCTGACTCTTGCTTGCTGTCCCTCTCTTAGGAGCCCTTACCTCCCACAGCCAGAGAGCCAGTTCCCAGATCCCACAGAGTAAACGGCCAGCTGGCAGCTCCCTGAAGGGTCTGGTCACTGGCTAGAGAAGTGTGAGAGTACGGGAAGGAAATGAACTAGGTCTAGACATGAAGATACTCCAAGAGTCCAAGTTCGAGGCAATATAGCCTGCCAGGCACTGGGGTCACCAGAAGTCCTCGTTAGAAGAAGTAGAATCTTGCAAATTCAGGGTTTTCAACTCTATTTCTTTCTGTCTTTAGTTTTTGTAGTGCTGAGAGGAACTCAGTGCCTCCTGCATGGCAAGCAAGTGCTTTGCCTAAATGTACCATGAGGTTCCATGCCCTGCTTAGGAATTTTGTACTGATCCATGGTTACATTTAGCCCAGTCTTGAATCTTGCTAAGCTCCTTGTCAATTTTGCTGTGTATGCTCCATGAGGAGGCCTCTCAGACTCCTGACACCCAGGCATTTGATCAATGAGTTAGTTTCAGCCAAGCCACACAGATCCTGTTAACTATAGAGCCTGGCAGGACTCCAGGACAGACCATTATTTGTTTTAGCCAGCAGAGGGCAGCATGTCCCAGAAGTTGAAGGAGAGGCCCCTTGGAAGAGATGTAATAACTTACTAACTTGTATTAACAATAGAATTCTGGAATGGAGGAGAAGAGAGACAAGAAGTCACAGTTCTGCCCAAACCCTGCTGCTGAGAGTCTGCAAACCATCAACAGGAACAGGCAGGTGCATCGAGAGCTCGGAGCTCATCCCATCTGTCAGCCTGCACAGATTCTGAATGCAAAGCCAGGAGATGAAGACAAGTGAGGGCAGAACATTAGGTATATTGTCACTGAGATGTAGGATTGGGGATTGGTGTAGACCACATGGTGGTCATTGCTGCTTGACAAAGTTCCAGCATTTTGAATTTATGGATCACAATTCTCCAGCAGTCTTTTACTTTCATTTTCAATGATTCTCCCTATGTATTGTCCCATTTCCCGTATGCCTCTTCCTTTGGGAAATTTTTGTTCATGCTTTGAAGGGTGAAAATGTATAAAATGGTAGCCTCTTTAAGTAAAATCATTCTTTGGGGAAAAAAAATCCCTACCACTGTGGAACCATATGGCGTGATGACTCTTGCACACAAGAATCCCACTGTGCCCTCCTGATTACACCAAGAACAGGAATGTTAAGAGATTTACTAGACACACCTGATCCCAAGGATGACACACTCACAATAGAGACCCAGATCCTGAAGCCATTAAGGGGAAGAGTTCAGTTATTAAGTATAGAGAGATCAGAATGGGACAGTACAATGGGAAAAAGTAATACAACAGGCAGGACCTTCCCCTTTGGGAGGCAACAAGTCCATAGAGTAAGACTAAGACACAAAGGGATGCAATTAGGGGACAGCTCAGCACAAAGGCTGCATCCTGCCCTCCTGAAGAATGAAACTAGCTTTAAATTGTAGTGGAGTGTCTGGTCCCCAGGAGAAGTCCTTATGCATTTGCATAAGGGCCTCCATCCCCTCAGGGGCTTAAAGAAAGTTCTTGTTTGCTAAAAGCAGCCATTCTCCTCATCTCTAGCAGGAGAGGCTTGTGGTTCTTCTGTTGAGGTAAGAGGGTGCCTGGTGGAGTTGCTGAAACTTTGAGAACAATAAGCATTTAGATACTTTTGTCTCAGGAAAAACTCTGTAATGAAGTTAATGACCGTTTTCATCCTTGAATCATTGAATCCACTCTCAACCTTGCCTGTGACTAAACTATTGAATCTAAAAGGTGTAGCCTTTTTTTCAATAAAGGGGCAGCCATTCTGATTCACCTTCAGATCGTGTCGGTCTTCCCCTTCCCTTGGCTGACTCCACACCTCCTCTTAGGGACCTGAACCTCACTAGAGCTGGACTCCAGCATAAGATCAAGGAGAGTGAGGCCTGTGAGAGCCAAGACAAGGTAAGCTGTGACAAGAGGTTGCCTGTGGGTTGGGATGTGGCTTAGTTAGCAGAGTACCTCTCTAGTCTGCACCAGGCCACAGGTTTAACCCCCCAGTACTACAATCTTTGCAGGTGGCAAGGAGAGAAGGTCAGAAGTTCATACTTGTCCCAAGCCACATAGGGAGTCTGAGGCCAACTGTGGGACACAGGAGACTGCCATAAAAAAAAAAAAAAAAAAAAGGCTGTCTCTTTCTAGGTAGCTGGGAGGGGGCATCTGATGGGCACAGGACATGATCCACTGTAGAATGTGACCTGCTGCATCTGGCAATGCCGAAGCCCTGAGGGCCTAGAAAGAGGATCTCAGGGGAGATGGGAGGGCAGCAGGGTGACTTGTGGGGCTCCTCCAGATGAGAAGAGATAACAGCTCATGTACTCACTGCACACATGTTGAGGGACAGAAGTGGGGTTTGGGGTGGGCAAGCTGAAAAAGGGAAGGGTTTGGTTTTAATGTGGGTTGCAAGGAGCTTAGCCAGGAGCAGAAGCTAATGAGGTCATGTGGATGCCTATTGCAACCCAGACAGCCAGGGCTTAGAAACGTGAGCAGTGTGTGTGACATGGGGACAAAGAGGCACTACAAGTAACAGAAGTTGGAGGTTTTGCATAGGAAATGTCACTCAAAGTCTCAGCTCCCAAGCCAGCAGTGTTAGGTGGGACTTCTGGGAAGTGACTGGCTCATGAGGGTGCTGATCTCATCAATGGGTTCATCGACAGTAGAAACTGTAGGCGTAGGGCCTGTTATAATATTTTGTAAGAGTAACTGAGGTAGGGGACAAACATGCCAGGCAGACAGAGCTTAAGTGAGAAGTTTTATTAGAAAGGGAAGGGGGGAGGGAAAGAAGAGAAAGGAGAGGGGGAGGAAGGAAAAGTCCTGTCTGCCCTTTCAGAGGAACCTGGGAAAGAGAGCAGAAGTAGAGTGTTTCTCTTAAAGGGCCCTTTGCACTGGTTTAAGTCAAGCGTTTGGATGGCCGATCATAACAAAGCGCAGTCTGAGAGGAGGGAGGAGAAAGCTAAAGAAGTTCGGGTCTAGAACATACCTTGTGCAGCAAGGCCTTTTAGAGAGGAGCCAAGCAAGGCATCTGACTAACCTAGAAGGAGAAGAAACAAGGGACTAATGTGGGAACAAAGTACTTTCCCTAGTGCTATGAGGATGGCATGAGGGAATAGCATGAGTGACCCTCCATGTTCTGGGATTGCTTGCAAGGAGAGAATCGTGGGTGGGCACAAATACTTTCATTATACTGACATTCACATTTACCTAAGATACCAGAATGGGTTGGGGTTGTCTGGTACAAGTGCATGGATTAATATGTAGCATAAGATGTACGTTAAATAGTATTAAATGACACAGAAAATACTCAAGATAAAATGGTCACAAGGCGATGGGTGCAGCTCAGTGGTAGAGCACTTGTCTAGCCTGTGCTCAGCCCTGGGTTCAGTCCCCTGCTCTGCAGACAAAATAAAGCACTTCAGTTTGTGTTAACCTTTGGAACAGCTTTATTACAATTTCACACACTCATTTAAACTAATAATTCAATGGTTTTAGTGTGTTAATTTCCAGGTATGTGTGTTCAGTTAGAACATCCAGCATGATCCGAAAATCTCTATTCCTGTTTCTCTCTCCAAACCCTGCCTGGTCAGAGAGCCTCCAAACAAAGGAAAGGCACCAAAAAGCCCAGGTCTGCATTTTTGGTGGCTATCCCAGCCTCCTCCCCCGAATTTGCCATCTGCCCAAGTCCCCACCTAAACTGCTTAGCTTCTGACTATACTTGCACAAACCCAGCTTGCCCAGAACATGTCATCAACCCTCATACACAACCTATAAAGTCTCCCTGCTTTAATTTGAGGGGTGCAGCTTCTCTGGTCTCCCTTTCTGGGACTGAAGAAGATGTCGGAGAGTTGCTTTGTTCAAATAAATCTGTTGTTACACCTTTTCAATTCACTTGATCTGGCTTACTGCTTCAGCTGAGAAACCTATTAGGGGGAAGAGGGGCAGAAAAACTATTTATGTGCAAGCACTACCATAATTAGTTGAAAACTTTCTGTCTCCTCAATGAGAAACTCCAACCTCTAGCCCTGTCCTCACACATCCCTGTCTCACACTCCACCCTCAAGCCTCAGGCAATCAGGGAGCTTTCTGTCTCTAGACTCCTGTGTTGTCTGTGAACATATCATTAGTGTTAGCTGCTGTGACTGGAATGGCTCTTCCAAACACTGCAAAAGGAGCACTCCATTTGTTTGTTTTGTCCTAGTCAGGTTTGTTTTTATTTAATCCCCCCCTTTTAATTTAGATGTCTGTTTGTTTTCAAATGAGAGCAAGAAAGGGTGTGGTTTTGGGTGGGTGGGGAGGTGGGGTGGACCTGGGAGAGGGGAGTCACAACCAGCATGTATTGTATGATGAAAATCTCAATGACATAATGTTTAGGTTATGGGCTCTGCCTTCATGCACAGCCACGTTGCTGCTGTTTGGCCTGGTATCCTGTGTTAATGCAGTGAGAGGGTCCTTACCAGATGCCAGTGCCTTGGTCCTGGACATCCCGGCATCTAGAGCCATGAGCTGAAGCATTTCTGCTCCTTTCACATGATTGAAGCCCATATATTCTGTTACAGCAGCAGAAAATGGGCAAGGACAGTCATCCTATGTCTGGCTTCTTTCACTTATTGCAGTGTTCTCCAGACCCAGAGCATCATCTACTTCTGTGAGTAGATAGCTATTGCGTGGCTATAGCAGATTTGTCCACTTATCAATATATTGCCCTCTTTCCAGCCTTCAGCACTCATCAGAATGCCTCTATAAACATTTCCTCATGCGAGTTCCTGTATGGGCATGTTTTCGTTTCTTTTGGGTGTACATCTGGGAGGGAAATTGCTGAGTCATATGATCAGCACGGTGCCTCATTAACTGCTAGACTCATTTCCATGATTTCATATCCTCACCCACAGCCTGAGTTTCAACTTCTCTGCATCTTCGTGTTGCCTAACCATTTGATTCTAGCCATTCTAGGGAGTATGAAGTAGTGCCTCTGGTATTTTGGTTTGTCTGTCTGTTGTTTGAGGTTAGTCTGGAACTCACTATGTTTTTATCCTCTTTATTTTTATTTATTTGTTTGCCTATTGGTCATGATGGTTCTGATCTGCATTTAGCTCCCCAGGCTGGGATCATGGAGATAGTGAATTGAGCAGCAGTGTTGGGTGTCTCTCTACTTCCTGCCTCTGGATGCCATGTGTCTTCCCCACAATGACTGACACCCCCTGTCAAAAAGCAAAACAAAACAACCCCCTCAACCCTTTTCTCCTTAAGTTCCTTTAGTAGAGCACTTTATCCCAGTAACAGGAAAAGGAACACAAAGATCCAGGCTGCCCCAACTCCACAGTGCTCCTTACTCCTTGCCCCAACATTCTTTCTGTATATGACAATGTTTTCAAAGGACAGTGTTCAACACAGTCATCAGAACCTCACCAGGAGAGGAAAAGAATAGACACTGGGAGGAGGTCTGTCTCCTTTTCAATAATGTGCCACTGTGTATTGGCCTTGGGAGGTCAATAACACCCTTCTCATCACGTGACACATCTTGCCTAGGCTTGTGGGAAAGGGCCCTAATGATGGGGCTTGAGTCTCTGGATTCAGCGGTACCTGAAACTGGATCCTAGGAGTTCCCAGGTGTGTGTGTATATGTGTATGTATGTATACATTTTTTCTCCTTCTAATTTGAGATGTGTTTCTGTGCCCTGCAACTTGAAAAGTTCCTGTCCTATTCGGGTCCCTTTTACCACTAAGATTTGGCGCTCTGGAGATGAATGAAAAGACTGCTTTAAGATGAGTCAGAGTGTAAACCCTTCATAGGTTGCAAAAGACTAGAGGGGGCAGGGAATCTGTGGCTGGCAAAGGCAATGCAATGAAACAATGAACTTTTAGGGGTTGAGCCTGCGGGATGGCAGAGCAGGAGAGGGTGGTGGGAAATGAGTATCTGAAGATGTACACTGTGATAAATTCAATAATAAGCATGAGAAAGGCTGAAGGGAGAGCCTAGAGGTCCAGACAGGTAGGATACTGGACTATGGGAGATAGCTCTCCCAGCCTGGACAAGGTGAGGTGTTGAGAGGGCAGAGGATTCAGACTCTGCAAGGACAGATGGGAACCAGTTATCAGCTATAGCAGCGGTTCTTAACCTGTGGGCTGTTTATCAGATATCCTGAAGAGCAGATAATTATATAATGATTTATAACAGTAGCAAAATTACAAAATAAGGAACTGTATCAATGAGTTGCAGCATTAGGGAGGTTGAGAAACACTGAGCTAAAGGATCTGGTTGGAGACTCAGAGGACCTACACCACTGAAAACACACAAAGGAGTTGGAGAGGCAAGAGGTGATGCCAACCATCTTGTGAACATGTCAGTCCTCTTTGGTTTCCTCCAAGGCAGGCCTTCCTTCTTCCATGTGGGCAGTTTCTTCTAAACTAGATTTTGAGAATCTGAGCAGGTGGTGTCCAGCACCAGCCTGAACGGTCAGGACTCATTGTCTTTGAGCACAAGTGTGTGGACAGAACCCCAAAGCCAAACAGACCCCTCAGGGCAAAAGGTGACCTCTCTTTGTGCCCAGGTAGTAGTGGCGCCAACTGAACCTCTTACCCACCCACTTCAGGAGAGAGCAGCAAATGTACCTGAGTGCCAAGAATGTCCCCTCCCTCCCCTGAGTAGGAGAGATGCAGCCATCTGGGAAGAGATTAGTGGAGGCACTCACAGCTGGACCGCAGGCTTCTTTGGGCTTTGGTTCTCTTGCAGCCTTTGTTCCCAGATTAGCCACTGTTTAAAGGGCAAACCTAGTCTCACTGCCACCTCTGGCACCACTCCAAGCTGAACCCCAAGGATGTCTTATTTTATAGCAAACTGGCACCCTTTGTCCCTAAGGTTGGTAGGGCCCCCATAGAGGAGACCCTTTCTCAGGGTCTAGCTAGGAAAGGGACACCATCCAGCCTGAGGGGCTGTGGCCAGGGTAGGAGCCTTTCATATGGAGGTTCAGGGGTGTTGCTCACTCTCTCTCTCTGCCCTGGTGCTCTCATCTTGTACATTTCCTGGCTGCTGGCCACATGCTCCACCTGGATTCAGATGGGCACAGCAAACTGACAGCTGGGTAAAGTTGCTATGCCCTAGTAAGGTGAAGGTCAGAGCTGGAGCTGCCAGAAGCGGGCCAGCCAGCTGTGGGTGTGCCCTTATTTTCCCTCCCACACCCCAGGCAATACAGAAGCTCATTCATCCGGGCCGGGAAGGGCACAGCCATGTGAATGTCACACTCTGTGCCTGCAGAAAGGGCAGGGGCTTTCTTCCCTAACGGAGACAACAGTCTGCAGTTAGGACTTTGCCCTTCCTCTGAGTCCTGAGTCAAGAGGGCAGGCTGGACACACAGTGAGACCCTGCTCTGTGGTCAACTCCTTAGGCATGATGACACTTTGTGGGTTTTTTTTTTTTTTTTTTGGCTGTTTTTGTTTGTTTGATAGGTTCTTGTGTATCCCAGACTGGTCTTGAACTTGCTATGTAATTGAGGACCATGACTTTGATCATCTCCTGAGTGCCAGCATGCCTGGTTTATAAAGCGATTGAGCCAGTGGTTTCATGCTTGCTAGGTAACATACTACCACCTCAGTTATACCTCCTGCCTGACACCCCCCTTTTGAGACAGGTTTTACCAGGCTGCTCAGGTTGGGCTAGAGTTCATGAGCTCAAACGCTCCTCCTGCTTCAGTCTCTGGCTTCGTTAGAGCTGTAGGTTCGGACATGGCCGTGGAGGCCACTTTTGTAAATGTTAACCCATTTTGTGTAGTGAGGGGTTACTGAGCAATTGGATGATTAGCTGTGGTCCACATGTTAGCAGGACAAAGTTGCATGTGCACAGATGCATGCCTGTGAGCAGTTAGGAGTTGTCTGGTAAGGCTGGATCTGGGGTTTTTTTTTTGGGCCACGGGTCGGGGAGGGCTTGTCTGGGAGGGAGGCTGAGGCATGGCCTAGTGGAGACAGCGTCTTCCAAGATTCAGACTTTGGGGTCAGAGCTGGCCCTGATCCTGACTCTACTGCTAGTTGCTTGATCGGGAGCAGACCTGTCACACTGTCTGAGGCTACATGTTTCCCCCCGTGGGAGTTGTGGCTATGTCTGCATGGCCCAGTATAGGCAGGCATAACTCTGCTATGCTTTAATCATGGCAGCCACACACAGACATTCTCCACTTGTCAAAACTAAATCACAGCCCTGTACAAAACCACCTTCAGCCTCTTCAGTCACCTCAGGCAAACCTTCCAAGGCCTGGCATGCTTCAGACCTTTATCTAATGGTGAACTCTCATTACAATATCCAAAGCCTTCCTGAAGGAATGCCAGTGAACAGATGGTGACCATTCACACCATACATGCAGGTAAGCAGAAAAAGAAACAAAATGCTAATTGCCTCTGATACCATAAACTAGTGATCTACAAGTGAAGCAACTATCTTTTCTTATGCAAACAGTTCAGGGTGGATGTCATAATTAGACTCATTATTTGGAGTCTAAATACACACTAAAGAAGACAATTATGGCGGTTTTGAATTCTCTTCCCCTTCATATTATAATCACTTCTGGGATGTGTGTACTTTTCAGGTGCCACTGTGGCCACAGCAGCTGTGTCTGCTGCAAAAGGCTCCTAACAGCCAACGGCTAGTGCTAGAGACTTGGAGATGCTCACACATCATTCCCTAGAGGCACCACAGGATGAGGAATGGCCAAGGCTTCCAGTCAAGAACATTTACAAGGGGCGTATGCTGCTTCCCAGCCTTTTCTCCAGGAACAGTCCTAACGTTGGGCAGATGCCTGGCTTTAGCTAAGAGCCTCATCCAAGAACATTGTGATCTCAATCCCCACTGGCTACATTCCAGGACCCTGAAACCAAGAACCTCCCAGGTCTCAGCAGGAGAACACTACATAGCTCAATACCACGACCTTTCTCAGGTCACAACCCTGACAATAGTTTTAAAAAGTACAGAAGCTGGGCCTCAGGTCACTCTGGGCATCTGCGGGGCATGTCCTACCCTAGGTGTGGCACTTCCTTCTCATGACCTCCACCGCATCTATTAGTGGGAATGGCTCTTAACTGAGAGGAGGCAGCAACAGTAAGACTTAGCACCTGCTGGCTGGTGCTCTGTCATGGGATGTAGATGGGGTCTCTGTTGTATTGCAGTGCACTGGAGGGTAGCGCTGGGGGCTCCATGTGGCCTTGGGGCTCTCCTGGCCTGGGGCCTTTCTGGTTTGGAGCCAGGACAAGAACCCAACCACAGGAGTATAGTGAGAGGAAAAAGGACAGTATGTGGTGCTTTTTATTCAGTCTTTAAGCTGTGCTTCTTATGAACTCAAGTCTCAAAGTATGTACAGTGACCTGTGTTCTCACAGCATGGTGGAGAGCTCCAGTGCCCCTGGATAACTTATAGATTCACACTAACACCCCGGCTGCCTCCTTGACTGCATCTTGGGCTGTATAGTTTTCTGCTGGGCAGGCACACAGCCATGATAGAGGGAGGCTGAGAGAGCCAATTCAAACCCAGAGAAAAGAAATGTTTCTAACTGAAATAAAATTAGAACATGGCCTTGTCTATGTCCCATGATGCTACAGAAACACATTGAAAACATTTTTCTCATCTCTTTTAATCAAATAAGCAAATCCAGAAAGGTCAAATTCTAAGGGACTCTTGACTTCAGGGAATATTATAAAAATAAATCTGACTTCTGTGACTGGAGAATACAGGTTACCAGGGACTGCATGGAAGCAATACACCTGAACCCCAGTCAAAGGCAAAGTGCCCTGCCAGGGAATTCTCTCTGGGTGGAAAACCTGCCAGAGGCATTTATCCTGGAGAACACACTTCCCTTCCTGTCTCTGGGTGGAGACATAAGGAAAACAGCAGTCAAGTGCCATGGGAATTCAGGGTACAGAGAGCAGAGAAGCAGTCACAGGTTCAGTGTCTGGGAAATGTCGCTTCAAAATGCCATTTTACAGGTTTGAGGTCTGAAAACCAATCAGGAACTTAAAAATTAATTTTTTTGTATGCCTGTCAAGGAACACAGGTGAACACCTTAGTTATCCTAGTACACAAGCGGGCATTTGGGAGCTTCTCACTGAAGACACTGATGGGCAGGCACAGAATGACAGATTATTACAAAACAAACTGGACAAGAGAACCTTTGGTCATTGGAGAATTTTTTATGCATGAATCACTCCGCCCTCTACTGATCAAAGTCTACCACAGCCTCCAGCCCCAGGGTTTGCACCCACTGTGATCCCACCTCTCAAAACAGTCCCCACAGAGCATTCTCTCCAGACAACAGATGTTAATGAAATGTCCCTACACTCACTGACCCTGCTCAGGGGCATACAGAACAGCAGTGACTCTACAGCCACCTGTTGGCAGTCTCCTCTGGAACGTCACACCATGGGTGTTCTCCGCCCCCGTGGTCCTAGCTGATCTCACCGGGTCCTCGGCTGCTCCCAGGCTAGCCATCTCTAGTTGGAATGGGCATGGCCCTGGATCCAGCTTGGGATACAATGAGGGACAGTGAGCAGAAACTGAGCACTGCTCCTCTGGAAGCCAGGGGCCACTTACTGAAGCTAGGAGGTAGCAGGCAAGGCGTCCAAGGGCACACCCCACAGACAATGCAGCCCCATGTCCTGTCTCATGTGCCTGAAATAGCCTGTCCAAATGAAGACACACAGATGGGTTCCCTCCCCATTCTGTTCCAAGAGATACTTGTGCTCCTTCTACTTGGTGGCCTGGGTGACCAAGGTCCAGCTCTGGAGTTATACCTGCTTTTATCAATGTTTAATATAATGGCTGATTTCACATAAGCAATCATAGACTTGATTAAAATCAATATATTATTCTAGGTTGATTTTTTTCCATTCAAATGTTTATATTCCATCTACCTTGAACAATCAATTGAGAAAACAGGCACCTCCAAAGCCTTCCCAAAAACGGAGACTGTTGAAGCAGCACTGTACACATTGGGCAATGGAGACAAAGGGCTGTCAGGGCAGGGCCCGTCTTCACGGGGCTGCTTTCTTCAAGTCTCGAATCTGTTTAATCAGGTAGTTCTTCTCATCAGCAAACTGCTCGTCATCTGTCCTTTCCTTCTGGAAGCTGCTCAGAAATTCAATGAGTTTAGGCTGATTTTTTAACAGTATCTCCACGATTGGCTGCGTTTTGTGAGGGCTGGCCACAAACACCTAAAACAGAGGAAACATTTGAGCAATGCTTTACTAAAATGATTCACACACAAGTGACAGGAATCTGACACACTAATCCTTGCTTGTTTGTTCCATCAGCAGCCTTGGGGTGCCTGCTTCCTCAGCAGGGGCTAAGCAGCACAGGCTCCCCTAAGAAGGCCATGAGCCCTGCAGTCCTTAGGGCTCATGATGGAACAGTCTCTAGCACTGTTAATCACAGGAACTCCACCCACAGAAGGCCAGGAACCCATACAGGCCAGCAAGACTTCTACCCAGCAGGTCCAGAACCATAAGGTGACAAGGATCAGCCTTGGCCTCCTGGTTACACAGTATCTTAGGCTCTTCCTAGCTACTGGAACAAGAAAGCACAAGGGTGATTGGTAAACATCTTGAGACCAGTGAAAACGAAAACATGAGAAACAGTACTCAGGTAGGCCAGTCATGGCTGTAAATGCCTACATTCAGAAGAAAGGTAACTTCAGACACAATACATCTGGTGTTTTGCTATCTTATGAGGAACTAAGTTCCACTTGGTCATTCTACATGACCCTGTTAATTGCTTTTTAATTCATAAGGGATACTGCCCAGTGAGAGCTCTCTTATTGTTTTATCAAGATATATATATTAGGCTCTATTGCTATAGCCTAACCCTCAGTATCCAAAGGTGCCATTTTCTATGGCAACATGGACTTTGCAGATCTGTCAGGCAAAGATGAGGTTATACTGGGTTAAAGGACCCCAATCTAATGATTGGTAACAAGGAACTTTAGACCCAGAGATATACAGGCATACAGTGAGGAATGTGTCACATGAAGCCAGGGGATGGAGTGATTTGTCTCCAAAGAAAAACTGCTGGCAATCGCCAGAAGCTAGAGAACAGGATGGAAAGAGTCTCCTTGAAGCCTTCTAAAAGAACCAGCCCTACTGGCACCCTAGCTTTGGACTTCTGTGGTCTGCAGAACTGGGAGAGAACACACTTCTGTTCTTTCAAGCTCTCTGTAGTACTTTGCCATGGCCCTAGGAAGCTGATGTCACAGTGAGTGAACACAGGAAAACCACATGGTCATTTCAATTATTTAGAATTTGACAAAGTTCAATACTTTTCAGATAAAAAACATTCCAGAATGAAGCTGGGCCCTCACCTCACACCCTACACAAAAATCATTAAAAATGAACCAAAGTTCTAAGAGCTACTAAGACATTTGGAGAAAACTGGAGAGGGCAATTCACGGCCTTCCCCATCAAATGAACTTCACTAACAGTTAACACTCCTGTATAAAGGACAGGGTTGGTGGCCAGGGAAGAAAATATCTGCAAGTCTTATCTTACTGATCTCATATCTAGACTATGTAAAGAACTCGTACAACTCAACAACAAGGCATAATCTATCCATGAGGCAAAAGACTTGAGTAGAGCTTTCTCCAAAGAGGAATAAAAGTGACCAGTAATCCACACACACAAAAAAGAGACTTAGGGCAATGCAGGTCATACTGCAGTAGGCTGTCATTTCACACCACTGGTACAGGCACTGAAATGTAAAACAGAAAATACGTGCTGAGCACAAGGAGACACTGCAAGCTGGAATGCACAACAGTGTAGCTGCTGTGGAAAACTATGGCATCTATTTGCTCAGCTAGGCAGTGAGTGACCGTGTGACTTAAAAATGTTGTCCCAACACAGAGAAAAGGATTGTAAAATAAACACCATGCTCCAGTGTTGATAGCAGGAGTAGTCACCAGCCCCAAGTATTAACAGCCTGAGTAGCCACCAAACGATGAGTGGATGTCCACGCCATAGAATCTGTCATGGACATTACAAGAACAATGTGCTGAACAAGACACAACATGGATTTGACTCCATTTATACAAACTTGTCAAAATAGGCAGACCCATAGAGTGAAAAGCAGACTGGTGGCTTCCAACTGTAGCAGAGAAAGGAATGGAGAGACTGCCTAGTCACATGGTTTCCTTCTGGGGTGCTGGAACATTCTGATATAACCTGTGGGGGTACCAACTCTAAGCACTGAGCCCGGCCTTTTAACGTGGCTTTTGCTACAATACACTAAAATTATTACTTACAAAAAAAGGTGTTCCAGTCTTGTTTACACTGCTACGCAAATGCCTGCTCTTCACAGAACACCCATGAGTATGGTAGGAATCACCAGCCATGCTCTTGCCTTTTCTGGTTGACATTTGTTTATAAGAGAGCTGCTAAAGTTCTAACTACAGATTGCCTGGTGTTTTGTGGTAACTACATAAATAGCTCACAAAAGCACTGCTTAAAAATGAAAGAGAGACTAGATACACTGGGCAAAGCAAGCTTCTTTTAGAAGCCTGGTGGAGTTTGCAGGCAGGCTGAACTCTAGATCTCACACCCTACAACAAAACCTAGCAAAAATGTTCAGGCTGTTTGTAGACTTTAACAGCTTCCCTTAATTTTTTGTTTATGTCTCCCGAGCGGGCCGTTCAGAAGGCAGTAAGTAGTTCACCAGACTCTCATACTATCACTGACTGTCTAAGACTTTACAGGGTGGGGTGGCAGGACCCCAAGTTGAAGTGTAAGAGACCCTGAGGTGGAAGCTGACTGATTTGTGTACAGAATAGATGTTGCTGCTCCCCTCTTAAAAAAAAAAAAAAAAAAAAAAGCAATTTTTCAAAGTACTTCTAAACAAATGTAAACACAGGAAACCTGCCTATTGCTCTTTGAGTTGTCTTATTGCCTGCATCCCTCAGTTTACACAACAGGTCTCAGAAATAAAATTTATAGTTTCCAAGCACAAAGAGAAAGGCAGTAGCCACATTTAAATGTTTTTAATTTGGGAAACAAAATATTTTGTTCTTCATTTTAAATTTGAATGCTTCTTATGAATTAAACCTTGCATACATTATCACTGATCTCATCCAAATTCTTTTCACCAGGAAGGGTCTGAGCTGAGGAGGCCCAGGAGGGCTTGCCCCAGCTTTGCTGTCCACTGGAACATTTGTACACACAACATGGAGTTACCCATGTGCACGTCCATTCCACAGAAGTAAAAATATTCTTACTCACACACATGAATGCACACACATACGAGTGCACACACACGCGCTCGAGCACACAGACACACACACACACACACACACACACACACACACACACACACACACACACACACACACACACACACCGATAACTGGTAATCTTAGAGAAGGCTAGCTTGTTTCTGTTCCAGAACGACTGGCCAAGCTCTACGAGGGAGGTGCCCATGCATGGATGACTAGGCTCCCTCAACACCAAAGCAGGAATTGAGGGTGGCAGAGGCCAGCAGGCTGGAAACTGAGGTTCCTCTTAAGATCCCAAGAGTGCTCACAACAAAGACCCTGTTCTCTCATTGCTCTCTCACTGGGATGCAGGTGAGAAGCCAGGGAAATGACACACTGAAGAAGAAAGTAAAACAGTTACAGGGCTGGGATTTAGCTCAGTGGCAGGGAACCTGTAAGGCCCTGGGTTCCATCCCAGCACCACAATAAATAATACTAACTAGTCCACCAAACTCCTCCACTCAGACATAATCACCGTGAATAACCACTTATGCAGCCTTCCATCTTAAAGAAAACTGAGCTTATACTGTTTTACAGACTGGTCTATATTCTGTTCTTTCATTCAGTACTTTTGTTGTTGTTGCTATTTTGTTTTGTTTTGTGGTTCCAAAGGTTGAACTTTGGGCCTCACACATTACAGTCAAGCCCCCTACCACTGAGCCACACACATACCAGCCCTCTTTTATTTCTGGGGACTACACTGGTCAGGCTGCTCCTGAAACCATTCTATAGTCCAGGCAGGCCTTGAACTCATGACCTTCCTGGTTAGCTGGAGGAGCTGTTATTACAAGCCACTATAGGCATTTAACACAGATACTTTGTATGTTAGGAGCTGGTTTCCACCTGAACAGCAGCCAGGGTGGGCTCCCTGGGTACTGGCTAGCTGGTTTTATGCATGCTGTATGCTCTCATCATTACAGGTCTGGGGTGGGGGAGGGGCTAGGGGGAGAGACTGTTTGCTGTGCTCTCTAGGGGAGACTTGGAGCACTCATGCAGGAGGTGGCTACTGCTGGTGCTGTGCCAGTATGTGCCACATGCAGGCAGATCGTGCCTTTGGTTTAAAGTGCTCGCTCTTACGCACAGACAAGAGCAAGGAGAGGGAAGGGTATGGTGAAAACACTCCTCATCTGTGAAACAGCTTCAAAAGTAAAGAGCAGGTCAAGGGACCCGGAGAGCCTCTGACCTTTCCTCGGAAGTGCCTGTCCTTCAGCATTCTTCATATTGTCCTTGACGTCTCTAGGAACTCACTTAGAGACAGAATACATTCATTTGAAGTATACAAACCAAGCCTTGCAGGTTTCTGTTGACTTGTATATCATTCAGGTTCTACAATTTTTAGGACCAATCACATTGAGACACAACTCACATATCATGTAGTCTGCCCATTTAAAATATGTATGTTCCAATGATTCCTAGTATGTTCACAGAATTGTGTGTCAGCACATTCAATTTTAAGATACTTTTGTCACCCCAAAGAAGCCTTACACCCATCAGCAGTCACATCTACTGTGCCCACCCTGCCTCTGCCACCATCATCCACTTCCTACAGGCAGATATGTCAATGGAAGCAAGCAACTCTGCACAGTGTTCTCATGATCTATTCAAAGGAGGCATGCACTAGTTCCTCACACACTCTTATTGCCAAAACATTACTGAGTTTTGAGAAGGATTAAAGGATGCAATCCCTGCTTATATACATTTGGCACAGTCACCCTCAAACAGTCATTGTTTACTACCTTATTATTGTCTCTTTTTTTAAATTATCACCAATACCACACAATTGTTTCCCAAATACCCAAGGTCACACTAAAGCCCCACAGCTAGGAGGAGACGGGGTTCAGTGGCAGAGTGCATGCTAATAAGTTTGTCCTTGATTCTCCCACAGAAACTGCTTCCTCAGCCACAACATGAGGGTCCTTCACCTGCCTAACTTTAGGAGGGTGAGGGGCACAGAGTTCTGCTAAGGAAAGCACTGACCAACACAGGGGGTGGAACACTGGCACTGCCCTTGCCTAGGTATTCCGATACACCTTGGAGATTTCACACAACCATGGAAATGATGTAGAAGATTAAGCTTCTATTCCAAAACTATACTGAAAGCAGCTTAAAAATTTCTAGGGCTGGGGTGGGGGGTCTATTTAGGGTGTAGAGTAACAGCTAAGCACACACGAGGTCCCAGGCTTAATTTCCAGCACAGAGAAAAATGGTTACTTTCTTATTCTAAATAGGATCATAGATACTAAATATAGGCTTTTTCTTTTATACTCCTAAAAACTTTGGGGGAAGTGTTAAGGATTTCCACAATACAAGCAAGAACTCTGCCACTAAGCCATACCCTCTAGTTCCACGTGATGAATTTCTTTTTTTTTTTTATTGAAAAAAATTTATAAAATATATTTTGGGTTTGTTTTCCCCCCTTCCCTAATTCCTCCTAGAGCCTCTTCACCTAAATTTATGTTTCTTGTCTCTATTCAAATCAATCTCTCTCTCTCTCTCTCTCTCTCTCTCTCTCTCTCTCTCTCTCACACACACACACACATACACACATACACACACACACACACACACACTGAAAAGAAAAGAAAAGAAAAGAAAAGACCCTGAAAACTTAAGAATTTCTTAAGGGAAGCATGTTTTTAAAAGAGAAAGAAGTGGCGCCTTGACAGCAACTTTTCACTTTCCTGCCCTACCTCTCTGTTAAATAACTAGTAGGAGTCAAGCAACACCAAATGAGGGCAACGTGAAGTTGAACACTCACTGTTTAAAAGTATGTTGTAAAACATGAAGACAGCAGTTACTTTAAACAGTTTGGTTGTTTTGAGGCAGTCTCATAGCTGCCTAGGGTGACACCAAACACCTGGACCCAGGCGACTGTCCTGTCTCAGCCTTTGGAGGAGCTAGGACTGTTGGGGATGCACCACCATACCCAAATACACACATCTTCATGCACTGTTACAGTAGGAAGTGTTAGTAAATCACCGTCAGTTCCCAAGTTCACTTAGTCCAGGAATGTCCTTGCAGCTGCTGTCAGCAGAGCATGTGTTCTGCTAGAAAGTTGTCCTCAAGGAAGTGAGTGATGGCTGGTTCTTCAGCAGCTGACCTATGGTCCCACATTCCTTCCAAAGCCACTGGTAGGAAAGCTACTCCTATTGAAGGGTATTGTGAATTTTTTTGCTAGACTGTCAGGTTGGCTTTTGCACCTGGAGTTTTTATGCAAGAGTCCATTTGTAGTAACGGTGACCTGAGTGCACCATGGTGTATGCACGATTGTTCCTGGCACTGGCTATGTTTTATTTCTAGTGGCTCTAGGAGTGAGCCCAAGCCATGAATTAACCCCTCCCAAGGTTTGGTGGGAAGTGGCAACATGGCCCATTGTTACTGGGGAAAGGGAAAGAAAGGGGAGAGGTCAGCTAACAGTGGCTCAAGTGTTTTTCTGGGACATTGAGGACACAAAGATACAGGCCTCAGAGCCCAGCAACTTAGTTTTTAATTTAAGCAGTTCATTTTCAAATAAGAAAGCAGATGGACATGCCCATGCCTGCTGCTGGCACTGGTGCAGAACCCAGACTGCTTCTCCTGCCTTGCACCTCAGGGTTTCCCATGTCACAACTGCACTGTCTAGGGCCCCGGACTTCCTCAGATGCAGTAGTACAGGGAGTCCCTGAACTCAGCTAGGTGAAGGGAACAGCACTGCTAGCCTGCAAAGACATTTCCAGGAGCATGTCTCTCAGATTCTGCATCTCTACAGAGGGCCCTTTGAGGGGAGGGTACCTGTTCATAAAGGAATGAAAAAGTTCAGGGCTCTTGCTTTCCTAAATAGCAAAACATTATTTTGGGGAAGTAAACAAGTCATACTTGAGTGGAAGAAAAAAACCGAGGTACAGGTTAGGCCCAATTCACACACACACAAGTAAACAGTGGTCAACTATTTTTAAATGTTCCTACTCGGTCCAACGATTAGCAGAACCAAATTCGGATTGTCTGAGGGCAGAGGCAGCCTATTTCTAGTTTGCCATGCACTAACTCTCTCTATAATCATGCATTTATGAACAAAATTAGATGACACTAGACCTCATGTCCTCTGACAGGGTACACACTCGCAGGCATGAGTGGCACGGCACACAGCTTTCTGTGCTGTCATTGCTTAGGAGGCTCTGAAGAAGGTATGCCACTCTCGATGCTTGACGGTTCCTGGCACCACACATTCATTCTGTTTTCAGGAGACAGTTTTAACAGAGAGGACTGTAGGGAGTAAGATGGCAAATGGCACCTCACATGCACACAGGCTGCACACCAGCAGCCTGGCCTGCTTTTAGCCAGAGTGCAACTCTGGACACCTCCCTTGTCCCCACTCCTTTCCTCTGCCTCTCCTGCGATGACCACCATCCTGAAATCATGCCTGTCTCTCAAACACACACTGCAAATTCATGAATCCAGACAGTGTCAAGTTTTCAAATTAACAAAAAAAGAAAAAAAATCAGCTTATCAGTTCTGTTAGGGTGGAAATAAATGAAACCTGTAAGTTAGCATTCTAATTACCCTGGTGGCTTCTGGGAAAATATCTGGTAGCAGGAACACTAAGTTTTTAGCTTGTCAAAGCAACTATAGCCTTAGAAAGTGCTAAATTTCTCCACTAAAAGACAAAGAACTCTGTCCCTGAATATACACTTTTAAGATAAAAAATTCTTGGAGTTGTTGAGCTTTTATGTTCATTCTAGACACCAACTAGGAGAAAACAACCTGAAACTGTTAAAAGCTGGCCAGATGCATAGTGTGAACTGCAACCTTACAGTAGTAAGAAATGGAATTAGTTATCCATAGCTCAGGGCCATTCATACTAGAATAAAGATGCCCAATGATGACATAGGATGCCTACTGTTTGGAAATTACACATAGCACAAATGTTTACTTATGGCACAGCATGATGTGAAAAAATCTAGGATATAAATTATTACTATAATGTGAATACAGTTGAGGAAAACTCCTCAGATATGTCCATAGCAGTTAGTAGTATGGGATTACAAGTTAGCTTTTATCTTGTACCTATATATATTTAAGTCAAAGCAGTAGCAAATGAACCCTGGGAGCTGGGTACAGCCTTGGGACATCACTTGGGGTCAAAGAGGGGTCTGGTGAAAGCAGAAGCCAGCTCTTTGGCCTCCCATTTAATCTATGGGGGAAAATAAGCCATTATTTTTAGTTATGTGTAGGTATATGTGTCTGCATATGGGTATGTGCATATGACTGCAGGTGCCTTCAGAGACCAGAGGCATCAAATCCCCTGGAGCAGGAATTACAGATGGAAATCAACAACCACATATGGGTGCTGGAATCTGAACTTAGGTCCTCTGCAAGAGTAGCAAGTGCTCTTAACCTATGAGCCATCTCTCTAGCCCTATGAAGGAAGCACTGAACTGCTAAGTATGGTGGCAGGGCCTCTATGAAGCATGGCCTCACTGGGTTTCCCATCTCTTGGCTCCTAGTGAATACTACAGAGGCCTTTACCAGGTGGGTCAGACATCGTTTATTTTTCAGTTGATTTTAATTTGAAAACAACTGCTTATCTTACTGTATGGTAGCGAACTGCAGGGCCTCTGAGGTTAGGTCAGCTTGTTGCAGATGTCACACTTCTTTAAATTTATAAATTTATATGTAAAGGCCAGAGGCAAATTTGCCCAGCTGTAGGTAGCACTCGAGTAATGGTTTTCTGCAATTAGTGAGAAAATATAATCTAAGTTTGCAAAACAAAAGGATCCTTTAATTTTCTCTCAAGTAAAGGGAAGGAAAAAGCAGGTACCTTGCCATTTCAAAGTTGCAGAAAAACCTGTCAAGTTATCAGCTCAAGTTATCAGCTCTTTACCTTAAAGACATGGAAGGCTTCAAATTGGATGTTGGGGCTCTTGTCTCGAAGCAGGTTCATCATCAGTTTCAGGTTCTCTGGCTTGCTGATGTACTTGGTCATAATAGCAAAATTGTGGCGGTCCAGGATCAGCTCACCTAGCAGCTGCAAGACATGAAGCCAAAGCTATTATAAGACTCTTCAAATACATCTCACCAAAATGGAATCAAAACCCAAGACTGGTGTGAAGAGTTGTGAGGCTTCTTAAAGGACAGGTATATACCAGGCATGATAGTACCTGCTGTAACCCCAGCTACTCAGGAGGTTGAGGCAGGAGGATCACCACTTGAACTCATGAGCTGCAGATCAGTAAGCTCAGTGGGGCCCCATCTCATACAAACAAACAAACAAACAAACAAACAAAGAGACAAAGAGACAAAGAAACAACAACCAACCAGCAGGCAGTCCTGAACATGGTATTGTTGTTATTCTGCCAAGCTTTAATACAGTTTTGCTAAGGTTAGTTCTTGAAGCAGTTTTTCAGCCACTTACTGCTCAGCATACTAACAGACAGCCTGATGCACATCTATGTCCATCACTCTGCTTCCCAGTCATGTACTGTTCAGGTGGAACAGAAGTAACAAAACTGACTGGATGAACACACTTTCTGTTTGCTGGAAAGCTTTCATGTTAAGAAAGTCTTATCCTTGACATATCTTTTTAAAAATCAGATTTGTTTATTTTATGTGTACTTTGTCTGATTGTATGTTCATACACATACAGTGCATGTGATTGGTGCTAAGAGAGGTCAGAGGAGGGCGCTGGATCTGGATCTGTCTGCCTCTGCTGGGATTAAAGGGGTGTGCTACCATGACCTTTCATAATATATGCTTTTAACCACTGACTTTTATTATAGAACTTGATCTAAGGAAAGAAAAGCAAACAAACACTATGAATCTATATCAATATGCAGGAAGGTTTGTTTTTTTTTTTAAATTACATTGTGTGTGTGTGTGTGTGTGTGTGTGTGTGTGTGTGTGTGTGTGTGTGTTGTGTGCCACAGCAAACGTGTAGGGCAGAGAACCAGTTGTTAGTCAGTTTTCTTGTGTGTGTGTGTGTGTGTGTGTGTGTGTGTGTTGTGTGCCACAGCAAACGTGTAGGGCAGAGAACCAGTTGTCAGTCAGTTTTCTTCTTCTACAGTGAGTCCCTGTAATTAAACTTGGGGTGCCAGGCTTTGTGGCAGACTTCTATACCTGCTGAGCCATCCTATGGCTCAAATGTTGTATAAAAAAGTAAACAGGGCTAGTGATACAACTGACAAGTAGAGTGCTTACCTAGCACGTGTGAGACCCTAAAGTCAATCTCTAACATGGCATTAAAAAAAAGTACAATCAAGACATTTTATGGTGACAAATCAATGGTCCTCAAAAGGCAATATTACTCTGAAGCAAAATGAAATTACTCAAAGTGAGAATAGTGCCGCCTCTGGCAGTAGGCGAATGCACCACCGTCTGTCTCCACAGTCCATCCTCTCGCAGCAGGAGCTCCCACCACCAGACAGTTAAGAAGTGCACATGCACAATTTACATGCAACAGTGCTCCTTTTTAAAAATTAATTAAAATTTTTCATTTGTTTTACGTCCAACCCCTTCCCCCCACCCCCACCCCCGCCCCATTTACAAATGGCTAGGCCTCCCATGGGTGCCAACAAAGCATGGCATATCAAGTTGAGGTAGGACTAAGCTCCTTTCTTTGTACTGAGGCTGGGCAAGGCAACCCAGCATTAGGAACAGACTGCCAAGAGCCAGTCAAGCATTAGGGTCAGGCCCATTCCCACTGCCAGGAATCCCAAATTGGACCAAGCCACACAACCATTGCACATAGGCAGGGGGCCTAGGCTGGCCCTATGCAGCCTCTGGGAGCTCCTATGAGAAGGTCAATTGCTCCTGTGAGTTACTTTGATTCCCCTGGCTTGTACAATTCTTCTTCCCTCTCCTCAAAAGGATTCCCTGGGCCCAGCCCAGTGCTTGGCTGTGGCTCTCTGCATCTGTTTCCATCCGTTACTGGGTGAAGGCTCTCTGATGACAACTGGGGCAGCTACCAATCTGATTACAGGAGACGGTCAGTTCAGGCTATCTAGCCACTATTGCCAGGAGTCTTAGCTGGGTCATCCTTATAGATTTGTGGGAGTTTCCCTTGTATCGGTTTCTATCTGAGCCTGAAATGTCCCCCCCCCCATCAAGTCATCTCTTTTATTACTCTCCCCTCCATCCACTCCTCAACCCAGTCCCTCATTTTCTCCCCACCTCCCCATCTACCCAGGACATCTCTTCTATTTCCCCTTCCCAGGGAAATGCATGAATCCATGTGTCCCACTAGATGGTGGTTTCTCAGAAAATTAGGAATCAGTCTACCTCAAGACCCAGCTAAAGCTGGGTGGTGGTGGCACATGCCTTTAGTCCCAGCACTCAGGAGGCAGAGGCAGGCAGATCTCTGTGAGTTTGAGATCAGCCTGGTCTACAAGAGCTAGTTCCAGGACAGCCTCCAAAGCCACAGAGAAACCCTGTCTCAAACAAACAAAGACCCAGCTATACCACTCTTGGGCATATACCCAAAGGAAGTGCAATCATACCACAAGGATACTTGCTCAACTATGTTCATAGCAGCTTTATTTGTAGTACCAGGAACCTGGAAATGACCTAGATGCCCCCCAACTGAAGAATGGATAAAGAAAATTTAGTACAGTTGAATATTATTCAAATGTTAAAAACAATGATATCAGGAAATTTGAAGGCAAATGGATAGAACTAGAAAAAAAATCACTGTGAGTGAGGTAGTAGCCCAGACCCAGAAAGACAAACATGGTATGTACCCACTCATAAGTGGATACTAGCTATAAAATAAGGCATAACTATGCTGCAATCCACACCCTAAAATGCTCCTCTAACTTTCTGAATTGTTTCTGAGATTCCCCCATGTCCAACCCGAGAGCAGCACACTGCACAGCTGGTTACAGAAGTCCTGATGAGCACAGCCATAGCAGCGAGGCCTTTCAGAGTATAATTCTAGGTGTGTATGTGTGTGCACGAGTGTAGAAATGGTGTCTTGCTTCCATTACTTATTCTGTCTATTCAACAGTAAGAGCCACACATGATAACAATCAGCTTCGGCTGTCCTGCTGCTTCTCATACTGGCGAGGAACTTTGCGATTAAATCAATGATCCTGTAACCTCCCCTTGCAGTAAAGTCCCCAGGGCTCTCAGGAAGCTGCCTTTGTTGCTGGCTTTCACTCCTGCAGCCTATCTGTGGCCACCTGCCACTGCCCCCTTCTCTGCACCACATTTGGGGAAGTCTGCAGGTTGCACACTTAGTTCCCTTCCTGCAAAACATCACATCTCCATCAGTGGGTGCAGTTTTAACACTGATGTCTCCAGAATTTCTAGTCAATGCTGACCCACAATTCTATTTGTTATACAGACCTGCTTGGATGTTGCTGGCTGATTAACTTCACATCTTTAAAAGCAGTTGCTTTTCTTTTCTTTGTTGGTGACATAGAGGCCTGTCACTCCTGAAGTCTTCCTCAGCTCCCTTTCTCTTATTCAAATTCATATTCAAGGTTCGCTAATTTTCTGGTTTCCAGTGGCTCTTGAACATCCAGTTCCTCATCTTTGCTATCAGCTTCCTTATTCAAACACTCCCTCCCTTCCATTTGAATAAATCCAAAATCACCATGATTTTCCTCACTTTTTATTAGTCCCACACACTCTGCAATTAAAATAATTTTCCTGAAAGTCAGCTGTATTTACTATTAATTCTACTTACAAAGTGAATGAGAAAATGCCTCATTTCCAAGGATCTAGGGGAAACAGCTCGTTAGGATGGCATCTTCCTTCATTTCCTCATTTCCATGCAGTCTGCTGTATCCTTTCCTTTTGAATTCTGAGAAACGCCATCACTCCTCTGTCCTATTGTCACCTCTCCCCCCTCCTGCTGGGTTTCCCAGAGCTGCCACTGGGCTCCTGTTTGTTTCTCTTGTCTTTGCCCTGCCAAGCTAACCATGTGGTGGGGATTGCTGGGGCTATCCTAGCAAGTGGAACCCCTCTTTACAAAGTGCATGAGTGAAAAACTATGGGGGACCTGTTAAAAAGTGACTCTGGAGGCTTACTGCCTACCCCAGGAACACAGCTAAGCACTGAGGTGGCTGCCTGAGTCCCTCAGGGTGCAGGCAGACTTTCCCTGTGGGAGATCTCCCAGCAACGTCCCCTGCACCTCCTGGGTCACCTAAAATTCACCTGGTAACCCAGGGAGCTGTTTGTCTCAGCAAACTCTCTTTATCTGGATATTCAAACTTCTTTTATCTCTCCAAGAAGCCTGGAGTTCTCTCCAAGCACCCCTGGAGAAGGGCACAAGAGTGTTGCTTTCCTGAACTAATTTAGCTCAAAGGGCTCTTCAGTCCTCAAGACAAAGCACCCCTGACTGTCAAGCCAGCAAGGGCTTTTCAGCTCTAAAAATATCTACCTTTCTACCTTCTACCGACAAACACACAATAAAATAATGTAGCACAAAAATAATACAAGTAACAAAGGGGATCTCTAACTGTGTGGCTTTAGTTCTTTGGCTTTTATACCATTCTGTGGGTCCACTTGTCTGTTTTTTTTTTTTTTTGTTGTTGTTTGTTTGTTTGTTTGTTTTTTAATAATAGCTCTGTAGAGTAACTTGGAATCTGGTATGGTGATTCCTCTGGCTTCCTTCTTTTTACTTAGGGTTGTTGTTCTAGCTATCTGGGATCTGGCTTCTATACAGAGTATATTTTTCTCTTCTGTACATAATGAAGAAAATATGGTATACATACATAGTGGATTTTTTTTTTTTGAGACAGTGTTTCATGTATCCCTGGTTGGCTTAGAACTCACAATGTAGCTAGGATGACCTTGAAATTCTGATCTACCTCCCTAGTGTTAGGATGACAGGCATGTGTCATCACCCAGATTGTGTTGTTCTGGTGAATGAATACTGCATACTGAATACTGCATACTAGGCAAAGACTCTACCAATTAAGCTATAAATCTCCCCCCACTACCTACAGTGGAGTTTCATTTAGTCATAAAGAAGAATGAAGTACGTTGTTTGCTAGAAAATGTATACAACTAGAGATCTCCATACTAACTAAAATAGTCAAATCAGGAAGACAACAATCATTTGTTTTCTCTCATCTATACAGATACATAAAATCACTTGAATGCACATATACCATGAAGATGAACGTCAAGATTGGAAAAATGAGAAGAATAGAGGAAGGAGAGAAAAATGAATATGTTCACAGTGTATAATATATTAGTATGTAAATATCTTTATGAAGCCTCCATACTTGTACAATAAGTATACTACAATAAATTTTTACATAAAAATTTACACAGATTGTTCAGTAAGGATTTGTTGAAGTTACATTTATGAGTTCAATTCAGAGTAAGTCATTCCAATCTTATCTTCTACTTATACAAGCTTACAATGTTAGCCAGGTGTGGTGCACACTTAAAAATACGGCTGTGGAGACATGAAGCAAGTTCCCTGTCTTGCAAATGAAGACTTTGAGTACAGCTAAGTGAAGGAGAATTTGTACAGCATGCTCTGTCATCCTCAGAATATCCTATTCTCTCTCTCTCTCTCTCTCTCTCTCTCTCTCTCTCTCTCTCTCACACACACACACACACACACACACACACACCATACTTAATACTTAATCATGTAGCTAGTGTAATTAAGAATTAAGAGCTCTCCTCCAAAATGTGTTGTTTTAATGAAACTGACCAGAGCCCCCCAAAATTCCACCAAGCTTCATTTTAATTATAATCTGTGTTTCTAGTAATTAAATGTTAAGCTTCCAAAGAAGGTAAAAAATAAGTTCCTAAGCTCCAGCACATGAGGGAAAGGAATCTCTCTCTTAATTACTTTTTATTGGTGCCAAGAGCCTAAGCATCCCAAGAAAGTCTAGGAAACTTTAGAACATGATTGACAAAAGGCAGCAGGTAGCAAATACTTTGGAACCAGAAACTGGCTCAGCACTTCAGCCAGTTTATACTGATGAAATTGTTTGTCCCTGTAACTAACTAACTTCTCATTTCCTACAGTTACAAGACATCATAGACAAAACCTTAGAGGGTCCATAAATGTGGTTACTGAGACAGGAGCTACTGTGACCATACATCTAATTCCTCAAAGGAAAAACCAAGCTTGCATCAGCAGAGTTCCCCAGAGTAACACTTTTCTCTCAGAGAAGGGAGCCAGCAATGCTGAGCAAGCTTGATTGGTTGACAAGTGAACCAGCTCAGTCATTTTTCCTTTAGCTCCCTTGCATCAGGTGATGGATGCAGCACCATTTCAGCAGCATCTTTGCCTTATAACCAACCAAAGCCAACTTGCCCTGAAGTAGCTTTTCATGGTTCTGTATTCCTACACATGCTTTAGTCTGCTCCTCCCCACACCATCTAAGCAATGCTCTACTTTACCATGTCTGTCAAATGTGAGATTCCTGGTCTAGAAAGGAATTTGGACAAGAAAAGCAGGTCTCAGTAGATTAACGAAGAACAGCAAACAATACTCTGGTGTACACGGAGCATTTGTAAATAAGTAGGAAGGGGAGAGTTGCAGGTGTTTCTGAACTAGGTACAAAAGTCTGCTCCAGGCCTAAGTGGACAACCTCTGAGCAGGGGAAGGGCTAAGGCAACAAGGACAGAGAGCTTCTTGCCCTCTTCTGCTGTCCATCATTCAAGTGCTGGGTGGGTGGGTTCTACTCTCAGTGCAGATGCGCACTGTTGGAGCCAGTTTCATTAGCCTCCTGACTCCAGGTTTACCCAAAGAACATGGATCCCATCCAGAGACCTAACTGCAGAAGGTGAGTGAATTCTAGGGCTAATGACTAGCAATATTTACTTCAAGAACTTAGTTTGAGTCATTGAACAAATACTTCTGGGCAGGGATGTGGCTCAGTGGTGCTTGGTGACTGAGGTTCCATCCCCAGTGCTATAAAAATAAACAAATAAGTAAAAAAGCCAGTAGTTCTAACCACAAGTAAGGCTCTGTTCTGACCATATTAAAATATGGACAGGAAAATAGGACAAGATGGGGCAATGCCAGCTACAGAAGAGACAATGGAGATGTGGTTAGGTAGACAATCTGTTAGTCAGAAGGAGAGGGCAAGACAGGCCCAAAGGGAGAGCTTTCTCACTGGGCCTGAGGTCTCAGAGGTGGGAAAAGTTTGGTCCAAGTTCTCACCACTGGTGAAATGGTTCAAGGATAAACTTTAAAGAGCAATAATTCAGTGTAAAGACCCTCATCTTTCCTCCTTCAGTTTGGTTCAATCACTTACATGTCATACAAACTCTACTTTGGATCAGATCTGTCAGACTCACATTGAAAAGAGGGACTTGGGAAATATCCAAGCCAGTGGTTCTCAACCTTCCTAATGCTGCAACCCTTTAATACAGTTCCTCATGTTGTGGTGACCCCAACCATAAAATTATTTTCCCCGATACTTCATGACTAAAAATCTGCTACTGTTATGAATCATAGTGTAAATGTCTGCTATGTGAACCCCACGAAAGGTCCATTCAACTCCCAATGGGGTTGTGATCCACAGGTTGAGAACCACTGCTGTAAGTCATTTCTCACATGCTGGTCTTAGGGCATGCTCATCTTTACTATTCCAATACCTCCCCTCCAGAGCCTCTCTCCTGTAAGCTCCTCTGGTTGTCCTTCTGTCCCTTATATAGGTCTAAGGCTGTGACGGTGGAGTACTTTTTAATTTTCTTGTTAATTAAATTTGCTCTGTGACTCTGTGTGTGTGATATAGTCTTGCTATATCTCTGTCCCTTACTCTCATCTTCCTCCTGTTAAGCCCATTCATCCCCACAAACCTTTTTCTACATTCAGGTCATTTTGTTTCACCAGGTGTGATGATAGGTTTGGAGCTATCCAGTGGAGCCTGATGGATATATCAGTAGACACACAACTAAAAACAAAGTCTCAGAATTTTCAGTAGCGACAGTTAATCAGGGAGCTACAGAACATCTCTGGACACAGTCCAGCAGTTTTGAGGTCATTGCTCTGCCTAAGGTCAGCTCCCTGGCCTCAATATGAGGAGCTCTGGCACAGCCCGGAGTTTCTCTAAATGGATCACCTTGCACTGGTTTCTATGCAAGGGGAACCTCAATAACTAGTGCTGACTGACTGACTGGCTGAAAACTGACCTGTCAATTAAGTCAGAAGCTGGGACAGTAACAGCATAAATAGAAGGGGAACACAGCATGACTAATGCAAACCACAGTAAAAGAAGTGTAAAATAATGGACAAGACAGACTTAGTTCACTACCTTAATTTAAAGTTGCATCACATACTGAGAACATATGCACTGTCCTGTGCACGAGTCACCATCCTGACAGCATGCGTGAGCTGCTCAGCAGCTGAAAGGAGTTCAAATTCCATGGCGGACACAGCTAGCTGATAAAAAGGGGATCTGAAGGATGAAGGTGCAGCACCAGGCCACACCACATCCCTAAGCACCATACCACCTGTCCTTGGCCTGGCTGTCTCTGGGCAACTTTTTTGGCCCAGGGTGGGGTGGGGGTGGGGTGTTGAGGGTGGGGTGGGGAGGCACTTAGGGTGTGGAGGCATACTGTGCTGGGCTCATGAGCATTTCCACCGGCATTTCACAGGGACATGGCTTCAGATAGCAAATGCTAATGGTCATACATACATAACCTATTCAGACTCATTTTACATTTTCACACTTAGAACTCTGCTCAAAAACAACTGCTGGAGTGTCCTTGCTGCTATCCAGCTGCTATTGCACACAGCTAGTCCCTCAGTCACGGCTTGCTTTCTACCGTTCAAAGGGCCCCTCACAGAAGTGTGATTCTATTTGTTAGCTAAAACCTTCTTAGTGGGAACACTGAAGTTTTTACTGGAGTGTGCCCCTCCATCGCTGACCTTTCCTTGTAACACTTAGAGCACCTGCAAGCCATACAAAGATCACCTGCTCTCCAAGGGTCACAGTGTTGGCTTGTTGCCACGGCATGTCTACAGAGCAGCAGGTAAATATGTACTGAGTGAGCATTCTGTTACCTCCCTCCTGCTGCTTTCCCCAAAACTCCACCCAGCATCTGGGAGCAATTAGGAACCCCACTTTGTGTGTGCATGTGTACTGTATTTTAAGTCCTAGCTGCCCCACAAGCTTCTTGATTTTCCTAGCTCTGTCTTCTATCTTCCTGCAAGGGCATACTAGGATTATAGACATACATGCCATTGCATTCTGCTTTTATATTAAAAGTTTTTATTTAAGTTTTATGTGCATGGGTCTTTTGTCTGCATGTTGTCCATGCGCCACTTGTGTTTCTGGTGCCCTTGGAGGGCAGAAGAGGACATCAGATCCTCTGAGGAGTTACAGATGGTGTGAGTTGCTATGTGATGGGGTGTTTGGACTTGAATGCGGATCCTCCTCTGAGCCATCTTCCTAGCCTATGCTTCCTGCTTTTATATGGGGTTTTTGACAGTCCTTTACCCTCAGAGCCAGCTCCTCAGACCTACACTGCTTTCTTTCATAGTCAACTACACCCTACACCTCCTTAACAGAATCTTTTCCAGTGAAGCCCTGGCAGGTTTTACTTAAGACAGTTTTTGCTTTTTTCTTTTCTTTTTTTTAGACAATTTTTTTCCCACATAAGCACTTGTTAGTTGCCCTTACTGTATGTTACTAGCATCAAACTCAAGGCCTAATGCATGTCAGCCAAGTGTCCCACAACTGAGCTATACCCTAGCCTACCTGATATTTAAAATACTACTCTTAGGAAATAACCATTTCTTCTATTTCTTTGTTATGAATATAATTTGAGCATGTCAAGTTCAATGACAAAGCTGGCTCACCAGAATGCTTGGAGAATGGGACCTAACAATGAAATGTGGTTGACAAATACATTTTAGAAAAAATGTTACAACCCTGGGAGAGAAATGCTTCTCCTCACATAGAATTCCCATGACATTTCAATTCTATAAACCTGGATCATAGCTAACAGTTGTTCCCATTCAAAAGCATTAGGTTTATTATCTCCAAACTTAAAGCATTGAGGGGAAATTAAACATTTGTGCTTTGTGTTGTACTTTGGAACTGCCACTTGTCTTCTGAGTGTCCTGAATAGAGAGGCAGGAGAGGAACTGGATTGATTAATTTCTGTTGTAAGGTACACTGATGTGATTTCTAGAGACTTCACCGGGTCTTTGTGACAGTCACCCCCATCACAGTCACTCTGACCAGCTTCTTTTCATCTCTGAGAATATTTGCAGGAGATAACTGTGTGATTTTGCTGACTTTAGCATACACTTATCCCATGTTGCTGCTTCCAGAAAGTTCTCGAGATACGGACACTTACATTATTTTACTGCAAAGCTCAATCAGAGGATAAAACAGCCCTCAAGTTACTTCTCAAACCAAGGGCCCCTGCGTTTTCTGTATTTACTGGTGCAGAGTAGATACCTTGTTAGCAAGATGACAACTCACGTGGACTTAAGGAAATCTACTATTACCTTTAAAGATTGTCTCTTTGTCACGTAATTCTCTGACTGCAGCAGTTTCTCATAGTCTTCAAAAATCTAAGAAAAAGAAAGGAAGTCTGTAAGAGTGGTGGTGTGTTCTCTGCAGCAGGAGTGTGCTCACTCCTCCAGAAGGTCCCTCAGACCCAGCCTCATCACCACTGCTCGGCATCTCACTACTGTTCCGACACAGAAAGGATCAGGACAGGGAGGTGAAGGCATTCGGGATACATTAGTTCTACAAACTAGAAACTGAATTGAAAGAAGGCATCATTTTGAATCCTCTCAAACTATGAAAAGCTTCAAGATAACTCATTTTAAAGAAATCTGTTTCTGTAGTTTGGTGGCTGAGGGTCCACACTTTGGGAAAAGAGTAAATTATACTTAGGGCTTAGAACTGTCAAATACATAATGTCAACAGGTGAGGCTTGGGGTGACCATTGTTAGGCAGTGACCATGTCACCCCTGTGTGAGCTATTCTCATAAGAAACCATGACCCTGTGACATGAGTCTTCCCTTCAACTCAATGTAGTCACTGGTCATGCATGGGCTAGGTGCTTTGGGAGCACAGAGCATAGTAGCTGGGGAAGCTTGTTAATGGCTACCTACCATTTGTGGGTACACCATTCAGAGAACATTGCAGCTGGAGGAGCAAACAGCCAGAAGCAAAGCAAAACAAAACAAAAAAACTCAGGCACAGAGATGGACAGGACAGCCTCAGGGGGCTGAGTGACAGGCTTATGTGTACACCCATCAAAACTTTTGACTTAGGACTGAGAAGCACAAGTATGCAGTTCAGATTAAAGTCACATTATTCTCTTTCATAAACCACTTTGTTCTACTCTTAAACATAGGGAAAACATTATAGCTCAGATATGGAGGCTCTCCCTAAAAGCTCATGTATTGAATACCTGGTCCCCAGCTTATGGTGAGATTGAGAAGGAGTGTTAGTTTCATCAATAGACTAATCCCTTGATAAAGTCATAGTGGAATGGAATTTTAGGAGAGGAGAGATAGGCCACTAAAGGTCATGATCTCTCTCTCTTTATATGTGTGTGTATGCAATGTACATGTATACATGTTCACATGTTGATGGTTGTCTTCTTTGATTGCTCTACATGAGACATGGCATTTTATTGAACCAAGAGTTCATCAGTTCAGCTAGTGGTTGGTCTGCTTGTTCCAAGGAACAACTGTTTCTGTTTCTTATGCACTGGGATTGCATTATGCCCACATGACTTTTTAAGTGGGTTCTGGGGACCCTAAACTCCAGTCCTCATGTTATACCTGCTTAGCCATCTCCTCCAACCCCAGGGGCAAGCTTTGATAGGTGCAGTTTGTTTCTGGACTCTTTCTCTGACTCCTGGCTGCTATAGGGTAAGTATCTTTCCTTTGCCACATGTTTTCTACCATGATGCTCTGACCCACAATGGGTCCAGTAACAGAGCCAAGTGACCATGGACCGATACCATATTCCAAAATAAATCTTTCTTTCTTGTTCTAAGTTATTGCTCTTAGACATTTTGTCACAGCAACAAAAAGATGACCAACACATGACATTTTATAGATAGATATATTCATCAGGTAAAATACGTTAATTGTGAATCTAAACTATAAATACAGTGGACCCCGAATCCTCCTGGTCCTTTTCCATTGTCCCTTTTAGCCTTTCCTTGTAGCCCATCTCCATTCCTTTGTGACACCCACCAACTGCAGAAATATTTTCTACCACAGCCACCGCATGTGGCTAGGACTCAGAGTGGGCAAGGGCACCAAACAATGTAACACCTGAGAAAAAAGACAAGAACAGGTATCTATGCCAAACACACTTCCGTCCAAGTGCCAGGCAATGGGCAATCTGAACCCAAGCCTCTAACTTGGGCATCTAGAACTGCAAGTTTCTGGCTTTAAAGGACACAGGCGCTTAGTTCTCAGGTCCTGGAACTACGATCCTCTGAGACTGTCAGCCCAGACCCAAGCCTTCTGCATTTCCCACCTATAAGCAGTTTCCATCTAAACATAACAGAAGGTTCCCAGCCAGTCCAGAGTAACAAGAGGGAGAAGGAAATAGTCTGAAAAACGATTCTACTTACAGTGTCATAATTTTGCTCTAAGAAGTCCGCTACCAACACTTTATGTCTTGTTAACAAATCCTAAAAAGAACAAGAAGTAAAGAGAAATTATTATAGCTAGTGACCTTTATCATTAGAATGGAGAATAACCTTTGTTTCTATAGGTTAGTAAATCCATTCACTTCAAACACACAGAAGCTGGAAAAGAACATTTTCATTTATACCACAAAATTATTTCCATACCTACTTAAGATGTAAAGTCCAACTTTGTTTCATATTAAAACAATGGCAAAACACTGAGTGTCAAATCTATTGTTTTAAATAGTAGAAATAAAATTTAAGTGGTAAACACGACACCTACAAGGTAACTTTACAGAATATTTCTACACTGTGATTATAATAAACATCCAAATAAAGTCGGATGACCTTTATCCAAGGTCAGTAACTAATCATCAACTCCATACTATCTAGGCTGACCTCCAACTCCTGAGCTCAAGTAATCCTTCTGCCTCAGCCTAAGTATAGGCATCACTGACACATGTCATGGTAACTAATTTTCAAACAAGAATTCTGAATGGTACAACACCTGACCTCAAAAACTAATAAAAAAAGGTTTTCAAACATTCCAATCTTTCATTGTTTTCCTAACCACCGTGTGTGTGTGTGTGTGTGTGTGTGTGTGTGTGTGTGTGTGTGTGTGTGTTATGCACAAGAGTGTCCTCGAGTGCACCTGCCCATTTATGGGTGGGGGTCAGAGAAGCAAGTTGGGTCCTGCTCTGTCTTTTCTTCATTCCTTTGAGACAAGGTCTCTCACTGAACCTGGTGGCCAACAAACCCCAGTAATCCTCTTGTCTTTGCTCTCTATAGCACTGGGGTTAACAGGTTGGAGTGTGGGCACACTCAAGTTTTTTATGCTCTTAAAACATCGGACCATTTCCCCAGCTCCCTAACCACTTAAATTATTTACTTGTTTTCAAACTTTATTATTGTTGCTGTGTGTATGTATGGTTTGGGGAGAGGCATGTATGCCACAGCACTCATGTGGAGATCAGAGAACAACTCTTCATCCACCTTTAAGTGGGTTCTGAGGATCAAACTCAGATCAGGCCTGCTGAGCCATCTTTGCTCTTCCACCCCACATGGAGGCAGCTAGACTCCAGAAGCACAGGAATGACATTTAACATACCATCTCAGTACTTCTGCTTGCTATCAACGGGCCATGAAATACACACTGTAGGTTACTGAGTTACATTATACATCATCTCAGATCTCAGAGTTGAAGAGCTTAATCTTATCTTATTACAGATACAAACTTGTAGAAGACTGCAAAAAAAAAAAAAACAAAACAAACAAACAAACAAAAAAAGCCACTAAGGAACTTCTGGTTGTTTTCATCTCCCACCTAAATCATGTCCCTACTTCACTTCAATGTTTGAAAAAAGAAAATAAGCCTCATCTAATCCCTTTTATATACTTAGAGTATATAAATACCCAACTCAGGTATTGTGAAAAATTTAATTAAAAACAAGATTTTTTTAACCTTTCCAGAATAAAGCCTAATACTTTAATACAGTTGATTAAAATTGCCCCTTCTCCCCCCCCCCCACACAGTAGGGGAGGGGAGAGAGTATGTGAGTGGAGTTGCTTGTGGAAGCCAGAAGAGGATATGAGATACCCTGGAGTTAGAGTTACAGGCTGCTGTGAGCTGTAGGACAATATGCTCCCAACCAAACTCAGATCCTCTGGAAGGCATCTTCTGAGACATGTCTCTAGGCCCCCTATTTCTATTTAAATAACAAAAGGTAAATGATTTAAAGCATTTTATAGACTTTTTAAAAATTCACTTGTTTTTTTGTTTTGTTTTGTTTTTGGTGCTGCAAATGCATTTACTGTAACCTGATGATATTCTGAAGTATTGCCCAATGTCTAATGGTTCGTTAGGCTTTGGATCATTCCCATGGTGCTGAGGGTCACCCACAGACAGACCTTAGATTAAATGACTTCAAAAGGTCCAGTGCAGTGCTGTTGCCTGAGTTATGCTGCTCAGGCTGAGGCTGGTTTTGAACTCTTAGATTGCAGTGACCCTTGCAGCTGGGACTACAGGTTGCACATGCAAGAGCTCAGCTGGAAGGAATGAGGACCTTGAAGGGAGCAGCACTATCAGTCTCTTTGCTTCTTGGTCTACACTCAAGTGTGCAGCACTGATCCACCACCCCCTTCCTGCCATGAGGTTTTGTCTCACCACAGGCCCAAAGTACCAGTCAGCTGACCATGTTCTGCAACTCTAAGTTAAAATGAAATTTAGGTTGTGTAGTACTTTGTCATACAAAGCTGTGGGAAGGTAATTTAGCATATATGTTACCTAATATATTCGCTTATTTGTAGTGATAACAAAAATATACTCTTAGTGATTTCCAAAATACAACACACTACTCTTAACAAGCATCAACAAGTCCTATAATAAGCCAACATTTATTTGTCCATCTAACTGAAACCTTGCATCCTCTGACCAACTCTTACACCAGGATCATTCTTTCTTCTGCTTCTATGAGTTCTAAAATATCTTTAGATTCTGCATATAAATAATACTATGATTTGTCTTCCTGGAGTGTCTTATTTATTTAATTCCTTAAGATGCATCAATGTTGACAAAAATGGCAGGATTTCTTTCTTTTTACAGCCAAACAGTACTCCATTGTAGGTGCACAACACATTTTCTTTTCTTTTGTGTTTGTGTATATAGTGTGTATATGGTGTGTGTGAGTACAATGCACTAATGGACATCAGAGGACAATTTTAGGGAGTCGTTTTTTGTCTTCAACCTTTGTTTTGAGCAGTGTTTTCTCATTTTTTCATTGAGTGGCACAGTCTGAGTGATTTCCCCCTCTGCCTCCCATCTCACTACAGAGGGGCTTCCATCACAAATGCATGCTATCACATGCTTTTCATGTGGCTTCTTTCTGGGGATGGAATTCAGGATGTCAGGCTTGCAGTGGGCCATCTCACCAGGCACTACCTCATTTATTTATCCATTCGCTGGTCTGTCAGTGGACACTTAGGTTGATTCCTTTCCCTGGCTATTGTGAACAATCCTGCAATAATCACCCTTCAACACACTTGTTTCATTTTCTTTCAAAATACCCATGAATGGGATTGTTCAGTTCTATGATGATCCGATTTCATATTTCTGAGGTTATCCCATACTGTTTTTCACTGCACTGCACTAGTTTGAATTCATATAAATACTATGCAATGGTTTATTTTTCTCCACATCTTTGTCTCATGTAGCCAAGGCTAGCTTCAAACTCACTACGTAGTCGACGCTGGTCTTGAACTCCTGATCCTCTTGCTTCTACCTCATAGCTACTGAGATTACAGGCCTGTGCTGTTCAGCAAGTTTTTGTCTTTCTTAAAATACGCTATCTTGAAGATGAAAGGAGGCTTTTTGTAGTTTTACAACCTTCAAGACTTGAGTGACCACCCTGCTGATATGGTGCCACTTTCTCTAGTGGAGCAGAGCGCTGAGAACTGTTTTGGAACTGGGGTTTTCAAGTTGGAAACACTCTATGGGGGCTCCATTACTAGCCTGGCTGGGGTCCTTTCTAAGTAGTTGCTCTGTCAGGACATCCAGGAGACAGTAAGCTACTGCAGAGCATTTGGGGCAACCTATAAGCAGATATGGGATCTTCATCTGTAACTGGCCCTCCCCCACCTGGTAGGACCCCTGAGCAGCTTGGGGAATTTTCTATGCTCAGTGAGAACAGAAGCTGGTTTATCTTTATGGGTTGTAGCAGATACTGTAAACTGTGCACTTGCTGGGGCTCCCTACCTGCTACACTAGTCAGCCATGACTATGACGACTAGCTTCCCCAGGCCAGCCAGATAGCATTCAGCAGATCACTGCTGTCTGGGAAGGTTCTGCCAAATCTGTGTTCCCAGAGACAGAGAAAACAGTAGAAGCATGCAAAGTAAAAACAAGTGAAATTTTAAAGAATTTTAATTTAAAAATTAAAAAAAAAACTTAGTGAATTCTTTCATCTTATTTTCTAACTATTTGGTTTGATAGGGGAAAGTTCTCCACAGCATCAATATTAAGCTTTAAATAATATCTGCTATTGACATTTCTAATGAATCTGCATTAGAGAAAGTGGTGTGAAATGACAAAGACACATGACACCAGGGGCAGAGTAAAAGAGTCAGTGGGGAGGTGCCACCTACTGTGGTTACTCCCTATGCTGGAGGCTGCCACTTCCCAGAGGAGGAAAATGAAACATACAGGCTCAAGGACACAGGGCTAAGAGGTGGCAGAAAGGGCCAGAACTGAAACACCTGAATCGATCAGATTCCTGGAGGGGAAGAGTAGATGGCTACAAGGGAACCTTTTAGAGGAGAAAGACTATAATGTAGACACTGCCATGGGAATACAGCTGGCAATGAAAACCCGAGTGATTAAACTGGACAACAGTCATCCTAGAGCAAAATAAGAGGCAAACAAAGTTAACCACCACCCCCTCAAAAAAAGCCAAAATAAATAAAACCTGATGTGAGCTAATGTTCTTGTTCACAGTAAAGATTTGTCACTCACATTGGTTTAATGAAATGCTGATTGGCCAGGCAGGAAGTATAGGTGGGGCTACTAGACAAAAAGAATTTCGGGAAGAGGAAAGGCAGAGATGCAGTCCCCAGCCAGATGCAGAGGAACCAAGATGAGAATGCCTTACTGAGAAGAGGCACCAAGCCACATAGCTAAACATAGATAAGAATTATGGGTTAATTTAAGTTCTAAGAGTCTGTTAATAATAAACCTGAGCAATAGGACAACCAGCTTATATTAATATAAGCCTCTTTGTGTTTATTCAGGATGGAACAGCTGTAGGACAGGGCAGAACAGAAACCTCCATCTACAAAACCCCAGACAAATAAACCCTCTGACAGCAGCTACTTAAAAGGAAAATAAAGACTTGTGGGCTACCAGCCACTATCATATCAAGTACAAAGCACTTTGGTATAAAATGGAAAACTGGTGTTTTCATCATTGGCAAGATGCCACAGGGTTTTCTTTATATGACTATTTATATTTCAAGACCCTATCAAAGATATTCAATAGAAATCACGCTGAGTTGGCAGTGGTGGCACACACCTTTAATCCCACCACTCGGGAGGCAGAGGCAGGAGGATCTCTGTGAGTTCGAGACCAGCTCAGTCTACAGAACTAATTCCAGGACAGCCTTCAAAGCCATAGAGAAACCCTGTCTCAAAAAACAAAAAAACAAACAAAAAAACAAAAAGGAATCAGGCTGATAGGCAAAATCTAAATACCAGTTTATTTTTGTGATTCAATTTTATTAGATGGAATAAATTATAGCAAGAAAATATTGTCAAGAAACATCTGTCTATCTATCTATCTATCTATCTATCTATCTATCTATCTATCTATCTATCATCTTTTGTGATATTAGGAATTTAACTCAAGTATGCTAGACAAATGTTTTACCACTATCTCCTAAACCTACATACATTGTAGGCCCTGAGAAACGCAATACAGCTGAAGTACAAGACAAGGACTTCAAAATAGCCTTTACGAATATGATAGAGGTCCTTAAAGAGGAAATGAATATTTCCATTAAATAAACAGTGGAATGAAATTAAGAAAATAGCTTAAGACTTGTAAGTAGAAATAGAATGAATAAAGAAATTCCCCAATTAAGGGAAAACAGAAAATGAAAAGTTTAGAAACTCAAAGAAGAACCTCAGAGGCAAGCCACACTAATAGAATACAAGAGATGGAAGAGAGAACCTCAGGCATTGCAGACAAGATAGAAGAAATTGAAACCTGTTCAAAGAAAATGGTAAGTGTAAAAACAAAACAAACAAACAAAACCAGGCACAAAACATCCAGGAAATCTGGGACACTATGAAAAGACCAAATTTAAGAATAATAGGGTTAGAGAAAAGAGAAGAAACTCAGGTCAAAGATATTCTTTTTTTGGGGGGGGGGAGGGTTTCAAGACACAGTCTCTCTGTGGCTTTGGAGGGTATCCTGGAATTAGCTCTTGTAGACCAGGCTGGTCTTGAACTCACAGAGATCTGCCTGCCTCTGCCTCCCGAGTGCTGGGATTAAAGTTGTGCACCACCATCACCCGGCCACAAAAATATTTTCAACAAAATCATAGAAGAAAATTTCCCTTAAAAAGGAGGTACCTGGGGCTGGAGAGATGGCTCAGAGGTTAAGAGCACTGACTGCTCTTCCAGAGGTCCTGAGTTCAATTCCCAGCAACCACATGGTGGCTAACAACCATCCGTTATGAGATCTGGTGCCATCTTCTGGTGTGCAGATATACATGGAAGCAGAATGTTGTATACATAATAAATAAATAAATAAATAAAATCTTAAAAAAAAGGAGGTACCTATTAGGGTACAAGAAACATACAAAGCACCAAATAGACTAGACCAGAAAAGAAATTCCCCTCAGCACATAATAATGAAAATACTGAATACACAAAGTAAGACTATTAAAAACTGCTAGGGGAAAAGACCTAGTAATATATATATATATATATATATATATATAATAACTCCTAACTTTTCAATGGAAACTCTAAAACCAGAAGGGCCAAGAAAGACTTTCTACAGACTCTAAGAGACCACAGATGCCAGTCTGGACTATTATACCCGGCAAAACTTTCACTCACAATAGACAAAGAAAGACATTCCAGAGCCGGGCATTGGTGGCGTATGCCTTTAGTCCCAGCACTTGGGAGGCAGAGGCAGGCAGATCTCTGTGGGTTCGAGACCAGCCTGGTCTACAAGAGCTAGTTCCAGGACACCCTCCAAAGCCACAGAGAAACCCTGTCTTAAAAAAAAAAAAAAACAAAAACAACAAAAACCAACAAAACAAAACAAACAAAAACAAAAAGAAAGACATTCCATAATGAAACCAAATTTAAGCAGAATCTATCTACAAATCCAGCCCTATAGAAGCTGCTAGAAGGAAACAATCAATCTGAAGTGGTTAACAACACCTAAGAAAATGCAAGGAATGAATAACCTCAGACTAGCAAATCAAAATCCACACCAGAACAACAAAATAACAGGAATTAACAAACACTGCTCATTGGTAACTCTCAACATCAATAGTCTCAATTCTCCAAGTAAAATACACAAACTAACAGAATGGATGGAAAAACAGGACCATCTCTCTGCTGTATCCAAGGAACACACCTTAACATCAAGGATAGACATCACCTCAGGACAAAAAGATGGAAAAAGATATTCCAAGCTAACAAAATAGTCTTCAAAACAAAACTAATCACAAGAGATATGGAAGGATACTAGATATTCAAAGAAAATCCTATAGAGAGAATACTGCATTTTTAAAAAAACATGTATCCGCCAAACACAAGGGCACCCAAGCATATAACTTTACTACTTACTAAAGATGAAATCAAATTTGCACGCACAGTTGAGCACTCACTGAAACACCTTGGATTCATCACATATTTGAGTTTCAATTAGCTTATATATATTTATATTTATATAAAAAGAGCAATAATGGCAATATGTTTTGCATCAATAGCAGCAACAGCTTTTCCAGGTTCTGCAGTCATTTGAACAAAACCCAAGCCTATTGCCTTGCACAAAACTCAAGTCAAAATGGATCAAAGATCTCAACATAAATCCAGCTAATGGTTTTTGAGAACGGTCAAGTACACTTCAGTTGCTCACAGCTCACCTTTGCCCAGCTTACATATGAACCCCTTCCTCCTGCCTGGGGTACAAGAATTCTCTCTCCCTGCTGCCCAAGACTTGCTTCTGTCCATGAGTTTCCAATAAGCTGTACTTTGTGTAGTTCTGAGTCTGTCTGCTGTTTTGTTTTGTCATTTTCCACTGATTCTCATGCACTAGACTTGATTTTTTTCTGAAACAGACTCCTGCCCCACATCCTCAGTCTTGACAGACTTCCTGTTCAGGCAGGCTAGTTGAGACAAGTTAAATACTGTAATGGGCTGTGCTGGCCCTGCCTTCAAGCCCCATGTTGTTTACTGCAGGCCAGCCTATATATACAGTTTCCTTCTTCCACAGCTTCCGGAGATTCAACATAGCTACTGTTTGTGACCACCTAATACTTCGATCATCTTTAATCTGTCTTTGTCTGATAGTTCTTGTCAGTTCAGTTTCCATCATTTCATTACATTCCCAGGGATGTCTTAGGTCCCAGGTAGCTGCTCAGACTTGCCTTCTCCTTGACGATACTTTGACTTTGCTCACCACTCTTCCATTATCACAGTCTACCGCCAATCTCCTCTCTACCCCAGCCTCAATCCCTTTCCTACAGCAACTTGCCTTTTCTTTAGTCCCTTCTTCTGTCTTTTTCACCCCAGTCTGTAGCCATTTCTGCACTCTTTCCATTTTCTGACACTTTCCCCTATTTAGGCTTTTGAACAAACATACTGGGTTTTTTTGTTTGTTTGTTTGTTTGTTTTCTTCTAGCATTCTCAGAATAGGCTAAGCAGGTTCTTAAGGTGCAGATAACAGTTTCCAGAACTGAAAACCACTGTTCTCCCCTTTCTCCAGCTCTAAAGAATTATTATTTAAAAGACTGTTTATCAGCCAGTCGTTCTAACTGTAAACTCTAAGTTCATCAAGACAGAAACAGTTGTAGCTTAGCAAATCATTTGCCTTGTACTCCAACTTGGGTGTCAAATAGATTTTTGTTCTTCAAATTAAAAAAATTATTTTTTCTTATTTATTTTATGTGTTGGTGTATGCCCCAAGCATACTTGTATAGAGGTCAGAAGATAACATATGGGAGTTGGTTCTTTCCTTTTACTACGTGGGTTTCAGGGTCATTAAGCTTGGTGGCAAGTACTCTTGGCTGCTGAACTATTCTCTCTGCTCATTTCCAAAACTTTTAGCTGCCTTGAAGGACAAAGGTTTTCCATTATTGAAAAATTAAATATGCAACTGCCATTGATGTCAATTTCAAATGAATTAAATAATGACAGGATCATAACTATAAATGGATGACTTTCTAAAATGAAATCCTTGAAGGTGAATGACTCATTGGATCTATAAATTCTAGTAGCTTCATTTGCAAATTACCTATACTATTTTCTGACATGCTCTCTGAACTCCTGATGGTAAAACACATAGAACAGAAAGTGGAATCATTGTTGGGGACTGGAGGGATGAGAAAAGGGGAGGTTAAGTGGGACAGAGTTTTAATCCTGCAAGATGAAAAGCTTCTGGAGAAGGACACTTGAAGACTTAGCCACATTAAGTATGCATAAATATTGGCTAAGAAGGAATGCATATTATGTCATGACTAAAACATTTTTAAGTTAAAAACTAAGTTAGGTGAAATATATCTACAAAATGACAAAAGAGACAACAGATAAAAACATAATTATACTGTCAAAATAAAACATAGATGACACATAGATGACTGATCATGTCAAAATACTAATACGCTTATTAATATTTTGTTTACCCCCCCCATGCAGTGTGAAAGCCACACAGATATAGTGACTTGATGTCTTCATACTCCATGGTGCTGCTGTCCATCTCCTTCCCTCGCCCAGTTCCGCCCTGGTGGTTGCCTCTATTGCTGGTTTTCACAAACCCTTCCAGAGCCACCCTGCACATGTGCCTGAAGTGGTGGCTTATCACCTTAACCCACTGTTAATGTGCAGCAGTACTAACACATGGTAACATATTCCTTCTGTCTCTTCACTGGACATGTCAGAAGCCTTTCCACTGAACTTGTATAAGTACTTTCTTTCTGCAATGTGAAAGGCTGGCCTCACCTCACCCATGGCGGCTACATTTAGGTCTAAGGAGTAGAAGTGCTTCTGAAGGTCAAGCCACTTGAACCAAATAATCTGTCTGACTTAGGGGAGAATTTTTACCTTAAAAGTAGCAAAGGCATCTGAAGCGATATCAAATGTCGACAACTCCACATACTTGAAGAAATCTCTGAACTGATTAGAAAAGAGGATGATTTTGGCAAGTGGTTCATGTCGAATACATTCTCTTAGCATAATCCCACAGCGTAAGGCAATCTGCGGGGCTTCATATCTAAAGCACAAACAAGAGAGAAATCAGAACAGTTATCCCACTAACAAAATCTATCAATGGCATCAGAAGAACCAGTTCAGTTCTGCTGATAACAGAAACACAGATGGCATTTGTCACAGTTCATTCAAACACCATTCATTCAACCCACTGCTATGTGCTGGGCACCATTCCAGATGTTGGGGACACAAGAGCAAACAGGGAGGTCACTGTCATTGCAGCCTTAGCATTTTAGTGAGGGTGTGCTTATTGGGAGGAAGAAGCAGAATAGAAACAATGTAAAGGTCATTTCCTATACTCTGAAGTGCTGTGAAAACTGAAGGCGGTAAACTGAGTGATCTAGAGTTGACTACTTATGTGTGTGCCTGTGAGAGTACAAGGGAGTATTTTAATTTATACTGAAGGAGAGGAAAGAACCTTCAAGGCAAGAACAAGCTTGGCGAGTCAGAGGAGAGGAAATGTGGCCAGCGTGGTGGGATGCAGGAAGCAGGGAATAGGGGTCACAAGAGGGCAGGGCAGGACCAAATCACATGTACATTTGCAAGCTAAGGTAAACAGTTTGGTTTTAAGTGTGATGGAGAGTTTAAAGCAAGAAATTAACACATCCTAATTTATGTTTTATGTACAAGGCTCTCGGGGTGGTGTGTAGTCCAGTGATAGACCAATTGTCTAGCATGTTAGAAGCCCTTGGGTTTGAATCCCAGAACCACCAAAAATTAAAAAAAAAAGACCCTGGTTACTTGGGAATAAGGAGTAGACTGGACAGCTAGAGTGGAAGCTGGTGAGCAGGTGAAGGAAAGAACGGATGCCTATCGACAATAATGACAGCTTGGTACGGTGGCAGAAGTAGGACACCAGACTGTGGTAGGTAGATGCTGATGCTTTCTAAAAGAAGAGCCAACAAGATTTAGAGATACTGGAGGTGGGGATGATGAGGAATAAATCCAAGTTGAAGATTCAACAATGATTCCTGTGCTTTTGGCTTAATTGGGTGGATGGTGTTACCATGCATTAACCGATAGAGAAAGGAGTCAGTGAAGAGGTTAAGAAATTGTCACTGACCATCAACATTCGATTGGAGATGCTAATACCTAAGCAGTGATGAACCCTTGGCCATCAGAGTACCCATCTTGAGTTAAAGAAAAAGACAGGAGGGAATTAGATATAATATGGCTTGTAAGCAATAGATGAACAGTAGAGGACTGCCTACTGACTGGCTCACTGGTACACTAGAGAATATGGTAGCCACTGAAGAAACAGAGAAAGATTAGCACACTGAATCTGTTCCATTTCCAAATAACATGTCTTTCGAATGTTAAATTCAGCATCTGAAAGAACACAGGACTGAGTCACATTTCATTGTGTGGTAACATTTCAAGAAAATGGGTAACAGTCCAAATAAGACAATTTCTGTATTGAATGATACAATGGACAAGTGTGTGGCAAGTGCAGGGAGACAAAGCAGAGGCAGCTGCAGTTGTAGAATGTGGAGAAGCAAAGTCAAAACAAGAAGATTCTATCACAGCTTTACACAGATTGATCGTTTTCCACTTCAATTAAATATGCACTGAGAACTGTGGTTTCAGTAGAAGGCCTATGGAAAAGAGCACCTCTAAATGTCTCAGATCTTGAAAAGGCAGGCTAGTGCAGTGTTCTCTGAGAGCAGGATTGTGTGACACCCACAAAGGAACTAGCATATCTTTCAAAATGTACCATGAGTTAGTTATGAAAGGGAGTATCAGCTTATTGTTCTCTTAGCTCTTGATTTTGCCATGGATGTTTGTTTTTTTGTGGTGGATTAAGGTCATAAATTATATTTGATACAGAAAAGTGTAAAATTTAAGGTGAAGCTTCACCACTTCCATTTTGAATGCCAACTCTGTGTATGAGTTAATTAAACTGTATAGACTTTGGGTCTGGTTTATTTTGGTGTGTGATTTTTTTTGTAAATTTAATTGTGTTTTTATAATAAAGTTTATTTTAAAAACCTTAAAAAGAAAAATACCAACATAAATTAATTTTGTGACAAAGACTGCATTTTTAATAAATAAAATAAAACAATCATGTGTCTGAAAACCAAAACTAAATAATTATTAAATGAAACTTTTAGAGGCTGGAGAGCTGGTTCAGTGGTTAAAAGCACATAGTGCACTTGCAGAGGGTCTGAGTTTGGGTTCCAGCTCCCTGCCAGGTGACTCACAACCAGTGGGCAACTCCAACTCCGGGAAATACAATACTGCTGACATCCATATGTGCTGCACTTGTGCACTTTCCCATACACAGATGCATTTATACACATAATGACAATTACATGCTAAAAACCACAACTTTAAGATAGTTTATGAAAACTTACCAACTACTAACGATAACATTTTGTTAAGTAATAAAGAACAATGTACTTTTTCATATGACCATATTATTTGTATGAAATTCATATGCAAAAATAAAATTCCCTTTCCTACACTTTAGGAAGTAGGCTATTTTACAATATTCAAATTGACAAAGAAACAGTAAAGAAAATTGCAAAGACAGATCAGGGTGGTACTGATTTATTTTTATTTATGCTAAATGATAACAACTATTCAGTACTATTTTAGTATTCCCTTAGTAACTCACAATAGCACAGAATGCCAATATATTCAGATAGACATAATTCTCTTTAGAATATAGGGAATGCCAATTTATATTAGCAATCTCTTACAAAAGGAATTTGGAAATCAGCCTACTGGAATTCACTGCTGTTAGATATAATATGGGATGCCAAGGAAAAAACCACTAATTACACTTATTTTACTATAAGTTAAGAGAATTAAAGAGACTATAAAATAAAGGCTATTGGCCTGGACCAGTGGCTCTCAATCTTCCTAATGCTGCAACACTTTAATACAGTTCCTCATGTTGTAGTGACCCCCAACTATAAAACTACTTCATTGCTACTTCATAACTGTAATTTTGCTACTGTTATAAATTGTAATGTAAACATCTGATATGTGACCCCAAGGGGGTAGTGACCCACAAGTTGAGAAGCACTGTCCTAAAGAAAGAACAGAACTAGACAAACACAGTATCCAGGACTAATTAAAATCTACACTCACGGTAAGATATCTGTGACTGTTTAGGATCTGGCTTGAGGCCACCAGTTTTATATCCCATCTCAGTCCTTAGAGGACAAAGTTCTCTCGGATGGAATGTCCCTCATACACTTGGCACCACCAGTGCATCTTTCAGCACTTAATTCAATGTCCATCTTAAGTCTTCCTCCTTTGCACTCCCACATAGCTGTCCCTAACCTTACATGGGCATTTTTCTCATTGTGTAGTATCATGTCCCACTGTATTAAGTCACAAGTCAGTTTCGATCACTTCAATTCAAAGAATTTACTTTCTGGGAATGTGTCGCACTCATCCTTTTACATTTCCCTTTCCCTATTCCTCCCAGTCCCCAGTAGGTGTCTATGTCCTGTTTGTTGATACTTTTCCCACTTCCCCATGAACTCTAGTGCCTAGCATGCTTTTTCATTGTAGGCATATGATGAATCCAATGAACCTCAAACTCAAACTGGACCTACCCATACCAGAACTCTAATGAGACTCAAACTGGCTTATACAAAGGCCGAATGATCTCCAGCCAACAGCTCTCATTCCTGAATTTAGTTTCCAAGCTGAGACCATCTATAAAAAGTTTCCACTCTAAGTTTTGGGTATAATTAGTTCTATTTTTCCTTTCATGAGGTTTATTGGAACCATCTGCGATGCACTGACGGTTTATTTTTGAGAACCAAGAGAACATTTATAAAGTACTCTTGGGGAGAACACTCATCAATTCATCCCAGCAGTTTGTTCCTAACAGTGGAAAATGGCATTCTCTGACACAGCACTTCTTAAAGTAAGGAACACAATAGGAAGTCTGGGAATTTAGTGATTTTCCCCAATACCCTTTTTGGGGTCTATAACTCACACTCATCATTTCAACCTGACAATTCTGGATTTGTAAGTTATTGCTTACTATATAAAGAAGTGTCCCACATGCTAAGCCTGTCTTAAGTTTCAAAATTAGTCTTTATCCTACCTAATCTTTTCTACTCCTAGATAAGTTTCCTGGTAACAGGACCTGTGACTAATCATGCCACAATGGCTAGCCTAGGGCAGATCACCAGTAAAATTAGTCACTATTTTATAAAACTGAATCATATTTCCCCCCTGATTTACAGTTTAGACAACACAGTCTGAACCCTACCAGTTGTGTCAGTATGCATGTTCATTAAAAAAAGTAATGGCAGCGTATCAGAAGATCCTTAAAGCACAATGTAAGAGCAAATGTCTTTAAAGAAACCAACCTGGACTGACTGTTGAAGGTACAGGGGGATACTCTGAACACTGCTGAAGGAGAAAAGACACCAATAGTCTCACGCACCACTGGATCCTGTATGCTATAGTAATAACCTAGCTGGCAAGATTGCCCATTGGTGAAACAGTGGTATGATGGTTATGGAAGTAACAAAACTTTTTTTTTTTTTAAAAATTAGATATGAGGTCTGTCTCATAGGATGGATTTCAAGGACTGATATTGTAAAACTGGTCAAAAGCCTATGGCTGGGGAGATCATAGGCTCTATGGGGGACACTTACTATTGTTATTAAATGCTCGTTTGGTTAAAGTGCCTTCTAAATGTTTGTTTATATTCATACATTTGTGTTGTTCTCAACTTTACTTAGAGATGTCACTTTTGCAGTGCACAGCAGTGATTACAGAGTCTTACATGTGGTCAAGGTACCAAGGTACCAAGCTGTGGCTGAATAGTCTATATTGATTCTTCAACTTCCATCCAAGGTGCAGAGAACACAGTGAGAGAGTGGCCAGAGAGAATATAGGAGGTGAAAGATCAGGAGGAAAGCTGTGAAGTACAGATTTCCAGACATGACAAATCAATTCACAGGACCTGTGGTTATCTGTATAATATCTGCATATGATCAAGCCTGTAAAAATTTTACTTGGAGGCCCCACCTTTGGCAAAGGAGCTAATAGCAATTCATAATTACTGAAGGAATGAGAGTCACTCTCTTTTGGGGATTAACCACTAATAGTTTGCTCATACCTTAGTGCATGGTTCCACACCTGTGTGCATGTGGACAGCATTAACTGGACTCAAGGTGTGATTTTTTTTCCTATGTCATGGGTCATTAATATCAAAAAGACATTAACCGATATGATAAAAATATTTTATATAAACATACAACAATTTTAAAGACTAAAAAGTGTTATTTAAATAAAAAAAGAAAAAAAGATCAAATGTTTCAACTGGTAATGAGTGCAGTGATCATTACACAGAAAGTGCCAGAAAAAAGATCTTGTGTAAGAACATCTCAAGAACAAAGACTGTATTATATGAAAGAAAATGACTTGTTGTTACTGTTGGGAACAAATGATGCCATGTGATAGCTGTTGGAAAACATCTCATAAAATGCCATTTACTGAACACTTTACCTACTCAATAATCAAGAAGATCTGCTCCTAATTGGGAAGCATTTGCATGATTTAAAAATAATGAATTAACTGAGTCTACTGTGAAAGGTTAGGAATGGTAACAATCAAGTGTGAGTAAGAACCAAGAGTCCAGACTAAGTTCCCCAAGAACTATTCCTCATCGAAAGAACTGGGGTCCAGATCTATGCCTGGGGATGTGAAGTTGGGTCTCGTAGATCTTGCATCAGAAAGCAAAGTGTTTTGGTAAGGTTAAAGACTATGTCCAGAAAAGGCCACAGTTAATTGAATGTTAAGAAAATTGTGCACAATACATGAGCTATGTGGGAATATTTCATCAGTTAGTGAAGAAGATATAGGTATGCTTATGTGTGAGAGAGGAATTGGAGACAGAGACAGATGCAGACAGGGAGAGAGGAATGAGAGGAAAAAGTCACTGACACTAGTGCAAGTTTCTAGGACAATAATGTATCCAAGCTGAAAATGAAAACAGGGATTCATTCTGCCTCTATGATAGTAATTCTATTTGAAAATAACAGTCATACTGGATGGACGTTATTTTTTAGAAAGCTAACAAACAAAGGGCTGATTTTGAAAATTATCTTTCTGTTATCCCTAACAAAATGACAAGCTCAGACAAAGCTTATCACTGGTTGATAAAAAAGTTCAATGTAAGGATGACTGAAAGCTTTATAATTAATTAGATGCTACCATCTGAGACTAGGATTCAGCCTCAGCATCTCTAAAGCTATGTCTACTGATGTGGTGGGAATACTGACTACAAGCAACTCCCTGTAAAATACTTCTGCCAAAATAAAAACTTAATTTGAATCCAATCAAGTCTTTAAATAGAAACTCTAGCCTAGAAACAGGTAATAATAGAAAGATTTACTATTATTTTAAAAACTCATTTAATTTAATATTATGGGGAGGGGCAATACATGGGCTATGCATAGAAGCCAAAGAACAACTTTTGAGAGTAGGTTCCAGGGTTTAGTGTCTGGCTTGAACAGCAAGCGCTTTTACCTGCTGGCCACCCCCATGCCAGATCATATATCAATTTGAATTATTCTATGAGAAAGCAGTGTGACATTGTGCATGACAAATCACTTTTCAACAGACTCATAACACAGAAATATGTGGATGGATGAGGTGCTGATGAGAGGGACTTCAAAATTTTTGGCTAAGAAAAAAGATCACAACCAAATACAATAAGTAGACCTTGTTAGGATACCTTTTCAATATGTGGAGTGTAGGGAAAAAAAAACAATACAAGGAAAATTGATGTAGGCTGGGTATTGGTTGTTACAGAATTTTTATTAACCTTTAAATATACTGTGGTTAAATGAAATTACCTTTCTTTTAAAGATGCTTATCGAAGTGTTTAGGGAATTGCTTTAAAATTCCTCAATTAGAAAGGGTTGGATGCTGTACAGGGGGAGAGATGGCGCACACCTAGCTAAATAGTGGTGGCTGATAGGTACATGAGCTCTTGCATTTGCTACTTTTGTAGATGGTTGAAAAAATTTCCAATGAACTTAAAAGGAAGATTTGGGGAGACATTGTGGTTTTAACATTAGATAAATCATTTCATAGCTATGATTTCTTTCTGGAACACTGAGAGAAGTTTAATGACCTCATCCTCAGCTGGAATGGCATCTGTCTCAGCCAGGAGAGAAATGAATTTAGAATGAAATGATCCTTTAAAAAGTCCTTTTTCATAAAGTGTGGACTCTAAATTCCTTTTGCATTGCATACAGATATTCTTGTTATACAAGTATAAGTTTCTTTCTGTGTGACATTCCTTGTGGCTGAACTTGTGTTCAGTATAGCATGTCACCATTGAGCCCCTAACTAATGCCATTGTTTGATGTACAAATGGACCATAGCCTCAATTTTCAAAGACCTTCACAAAAGATAATTTAGTAACAACAGAGGAGTACGTGAAGTCCTCCTTGCTATGCTGGATGAGGCAGAGCTACTCCAGCCAGTGAGTCTCCTTATCTGCCCTGTTCTCAGAAGCACCAAAAATTAATCCCGCTCTCCGCTCATGTCTGAATTGCCCTAGTGAGTGAGAATCCCTGGAAAGAAGCAGTGTCTGCAGAACTGACTGACTGATGAGAATTGCAGTGATGCAGAGGGGCTTCTATCTTGCAGGTTCAAGCCCTATCTTGGGGCTGGATTTAGCCCCTAAACACTCATTTCCTTGGCTACCTCTGTCAGAATACCTTGTGATTAATAGATTAAAAACCATTTGGGATCTATTAACTTAACAGACCACTAGTGCCCACCAATTCAAAAGCTAAGAATTACTTGTAACACAGCAGTAAATTATGATTTTTAAAACTGAAACAAAGAATGGCTATCACAGGGGAAAGGGACATAGAGATGGAGAAAAAACAAAGAGCTTCTGTTTGTTGATACAGCTGACTTCAAACTGTGTTACATATCACTTTAATACAATTAAATATTTATCAATTGACAAGGGAGGAATGTGACACAGGTGAAATAGACTTCATGTGGCCCCACAGCATTGGAAACAAGAATACTATGCAGTAAAATGAGCTGTGTTGGCTTGAGATCTGGAGCAGGGACGGAAACGCAGTGCAGGGGAGGATCATCCCCTGCTGTCTGCATGCCTCACATCACCTAGAGCACCCAACTCAGGACTCAGGGTACCCTCAATATGCTCAAGACACATGTGGGAGTAGACTTAAAAAGCAGTAACAGGGGATTCTATTTTCTAACCAGAATTCAGGCTTATTTTTCTTTATAGCTCTGTATAAACTTAGAAACATTTATTGTATCCCCACAGGGATAATTTATCTCCACCTTGACATGTTAGCTTCTGCAGGAATGCTTAACCCAACTGTTTGAGTTGGAGAGCTAGAATATATATATATATATATATATATATATATATGTGTGTGTGTGTGTGTGTGTGTGTGTGTGTGTGTGTGTGTGTGTGTGTGTGTGCTTGAATGCATATGAGTGTGTGATGATGGGACATAACATTATGCAAGCAGAAAAATAGAAACTGGGCAGTTAGGAACAGGGAAGATGAGGAAGCAAAATAAATATAATAGAAAGAGACATGGACAGAAAAAAGGCAGAGAAAAGAGGTAGGAAAAAGAAACACCGAGGAGATCAGAGCACAAAGGAAGAACTTCCTTTAGGCTTAAGCCATCTGGAGAGCTGCTCTTACATTGCAGACACTAAGCCTGCAGTTCCAAATGGGGCCAAGGAGGTACACTGCATACTTTCTAACAGCTACTCCTAAGGAAGCCAGGTACCCACCCTTTGAGAAGCATAGACAGGATATGAGGGTGAGAACTGATGTACTCCACAGTAGGACTCCGTGCACCGATCTGTCTTCTCAGGATGTTGTTGAATATCTGGGTCACATCTTTTTTTCCCTGTTAAAGAAACATGACACCATTAAATGATATGCTTTAAATGGATAAACTGTATGGCAAGTGGAATACAAACACACGCTGTCATAGAGATAGTGTCATCCTATAGAAAATACTGGACCAGTAATTTATTCTTTTCATTTGTCTTCACAAAGTCCACTAAATGGGTGCAACTCTTCACCCAGTGTGTATGGTGGGAAAATTGGCAAACTGAAGTCCACTTGCACAACTGGAAATACAAAGGCACAGAGGGGTACAAAGCAGCAGCAAGAACTGATTTTTTTTATACTTCTCCTTTTAGTAACTGATATTTTTAAACCCTTATAAATGAGAGAAAATAGAAGAACAGAAGTTAAGAATAAATAAAACGTGAGAGTCAAATTCTTTCTCTTAACATCTAACTCTGGATAATATTATCCCTTCAGTTTATCTATTCTTTTACCTTGAGGCCTTTAAAACTTTTAAAAAATAAGATGTAAGATTAAAATTCAAGTTTCCTCTATATAATATGTAACTTGTATGTATATGTCTTACTTATGTGAATCAAACATAGCCTAGAGGAGGAGAAGAGACTTTCAGTTCTAATTGCCTGAGTTAGAGGAACTACTGCCAATCTTGGACTGGGCTTTTGAGTCTGCACACATCCTACAACCTAGGTTGAACCTCATTTCATAAAAGAATCCACAAACTGGACCCATGTTTCACATATAAAAAGAGGGAGCATGAACAACACCAATTATCCCGCTCTTTGGCTCTTTGTCTTTCAACTGACTACCAAAAGCTCTGACAGTTACTGTGTCCCCTTCAAAGCATCTTCACTCTGCAAAATCAGCTACCAAGAAATGGATACTAGTCTCTTCCCTTAAGTTCCTCAGTATCTCCCTTATGCTTAGAAAAGTCCAGTCCCTTCCATTACATGGCCCCTGCCTATTGCTTTGCATTCCTGCATCAGGTCCTATTGTTCCCAACTGAGAACGTGATGTATGCTCACAGTCTTCAGTGTTTGCACAGCTCTGGGTCATGTTCTTGTATCCTACATGGTATTCTACAATCCATTTTTCAAGATTCAATTCAGGATATCCCACCCCCCTCCCCAGATGAGTGTCTGGTTCTTGTGTCCTACATGCTGATCCAAAGTTCATTTTTTAAAGACTCAATTCAAGATATTCTCCTTTGAGATAAATGTCATTACTATAGTTTAGTAACACCCATTGCCTACAATAACTGGGCCCTCCTCTACCTGACTACCTCTAACCTCCATCTCCTGCCAGAGCTGCAAACCTTTTGGAGTACCAAATCTGTACCAGGAACTTATGTCCAACAGCTTTGGATGTACTATTCAATCTCCACAGCAAACTTATGAGAGGCACACTATAAAAAAGGAAACTGAGGGCATGGAATGTGGAACAGTCAGGATTCTATCCTCACTTGATGGACTTCAAGGTCTCAGTTCTCAGCCATCATCTTAAACTGATTCCCAATACATAAGATAGTGCACTGAAAGGAATGAGCTTTGTTTCTAACTTCCTCCTTGTATTGTTAGCTCTAAAGGATACAGGGCCCATATATATATGAATGACTGGAATATAGTATGTACTTAATAAATACCTATTAGAGTGAGCAATTACTTTAGAAGTGTGCTTCAGCCAGGTGGTGTTTGCACATGTCTTTAATCCTAGCACTTGGGAGGCAAAGGCAGGCAGATCTCTGTGAGTTCCAGCCTGGTCTATAAAGTGAGTTCCAGGACAGCCAGGACACACAAGAGAGACCCTGTCTCAAAAGAACACACACAAAAACAAACAAACAACCAGGGGCTAGAGAGATGACTCAGCAGTTCAAAGCACTGATTGCTTTTCCAAAGGACCTGGGTTCAATTTCCAGCACCTACATGGTGGCTCACAACCACCTGTAGCTCCAGTCCTAGAGAATCTGACGTCCACCCCTGTGGGCCCTGTATATACATGGTGCACAGCCAAACAGGTAGGCAAGCACAATACACACTAAAATAAATAAATTTAAAAAATCTAAACAGCCAAACAAACAAATAAAAACCCTGAAACCAAAACCAAACAACTTTTATTTTTAAAAAGATTCTGTCAATAAGATGAAGAGATAGGACAGAGTAGGGGAAAAATACTGTAAGCCACATCTATGACAAAAGACCAGTATCTAGACTTAAAGGGTGAAGACATGAAAAGATACTTCTCTAAAGAGGCCATATTGTTAAAACAGGAACATCATTACCTTCAGGAAGTGTAAGGTAAAAGCACCATAACATGCATATTATTCATTCTGATAGATCCACCAAAATAGCTCAAATGAAAACTAAAGACAACAGGAAATGCTAGCAAAAATGAAGAAACTCACACTGTGATGGAAATGTAAAACAGGGACAAGGAGATGGCTCAGCGGGTGAAAGATAAATAAATTTGCTAAGGACCTGAGTTTGATACTCCAAATCCATGGTAGGGGTGTTGCAGGAGAATTGCTGCTACAGCCAATCCACTGGGTCAATAAAACAACCTCAAATCAAAGGACAGTGTTAGTGATGAGCTGACTGGGATTAGCCATAAAGTTCTTGGAGGATTTAGGAGCCCCACACACCATCTCCAGAGAGGACAGGAAGTGAGGAGGAGGAGTTCTGGGGAGTTTCTGCTGCTGATGGTTCATGAAAAACGTGGAGAGAGGGTCAGCCAATTGCTCTCCTTCCCTTGGATTTTTCAGGTCTTTATCTCGATTTCTGACTCCTGAATTTTTATTATACCAGAACAAATTAGGTAATCGTTACATCTGGCAGCTTCATAGGAGGGAAACCAACTCCTGACCTTCACAGGAGTAGCTATTGCAGGTGTACCATACACACACACAAGAATAGCAATAAATATGAAGTTTTAAAAAGGAAATGCAAAACACATTTTCTTAAACACATAACTAGCCCATCAGGCACTCTAGGCATTCACGATGGAGAAAGAAGCACATGCCATTATCTGGCCATGATGCTCATGCATTACTTGTAGTAGCCAGAGCTGGAAACAGCCCAGAAGTTCTTCAGCAGTCAAATGGTTAAACAAACAGTGGTCATCTATACTAAAGGCTAATTAGTCAGCAGCCAAAATAACATATAGCTTTAGTTTAGAAACTTGGATGGATCTTGAGGAATTGTGCCCATTATGAAAAAAACCAGTTGGAGAAGGTTACACACTAGATGGGTCCATCTATATGAGGATTTTGAAATAACAAAATTCTAGAATGGAGAACAGTCCAGTTTAGAACAGCTAGAAGTCAGGGATGTGGTAGTGATCGACAGAGACGTGGGTGTCACTAGAAAGTGTCACAAGGAGGGATGTCTGTGATAGCGGAAAAGATCCACATTATATGTTGTCAATGTTGGCATCCTGGCTGCGTCAGCTTTGCAGGACTTTACTCTCATGAAAAGCAGGTGAGGTCCATGGAGTTTCTTGGAACCATTCCTTACAACTGCTAGTAATCAACAACTATTTCAAAACAAAGAGGTGAAGTTTTCAAAAGAGATTTTTCTTTGTTGATCACCTTTTCGATAACAAAATTCAGCTCTGTTTTTATACAGACACAAAGAACTTTATTCCAGCTGCTATATAATAAAGAGTAGCAACTCCTGGGTATGATAGCTTACAATTGTAATCCTAGCACTCAGGAGGCTGAGGAAGGAAGACTGTCACAATTTCAAGGTTAGCTTGAGCTACACAGTGAGTTCCAGACCAGCTTGGGTTACACAGTGAGACTCTGTCTCAAAATACAAAACCACAAAATAATGGAACAATTAAAAAGTTAGTCACAATCAGTGTTATCTGTTAAGCCTGACAACCTGAGTTCAATCCAGGAAGGAGGGAACCAACTTCTGGAATTGTCCTCTGACCTCCATATCCTTACTGTGGCACACACAACACAAATACATGCAATAAAAGTGTGGTCTAGCCAGGCTCTGGTGGCGCATGCCTTTAATCCCAGTACTTGGGAGGCAAGGCAGGCGGATCTCTGTGAGTTTGAAGCCAGTCTGGTCTACAGAGTGAGTTCCAGGACAGGATCCAAAGCAATTGTGAGAAACCCTGTCTTGAAAAACAGACAAAAAACAAACAAACAAAAAAAGTGTGGTCTAACTAACTACTAGAACAAATTGGAATTTCAAAATATCAGCAATGATTAAATATCTGAAATAGCTACAGTTGTCCATTGCTGTCACTTTCTTGCAGAGAGAAATATTAAGATTTAGGACATAAGAGGAAAGTAGGTGGAAAAATTAAGGGGGTGGGTTGGCTGATTTAGAGCACTGAGGAGACAGGGGAATAAAAATTCAGTATTATGAAAGCAATTATTTCTTCCTTTAAAGTAAGTCATCATACCCAAATGTAAATCTTAATAAAAAAGCAGGAAGTGAATCTTGAGACCCTGTGGTGTACCTGGAGGAGGATGCTTGCTAGGCATGCACCAGTCCTGTCCTACCCCCAGTATGGGAAGGGAGCACTTCAGAATCAACTGCTGTTATAATTTTAAAATCTTAAAAAAATGATCATAGTACCTGAATTTCCTTTATGAGGACTGTAAGGTTTATCTGTAACCATAAATGTAGTTTTAAATGAAAGAGATTCTGTGGTATGCAAACCTTCCTAGACTCTACAGGGCAATATTGTGGAATAAATGCCAACCCTGTTCCAAATGTCATAAGACTGTGTTTTTCATACCTCCCAGTAAAATGCCACAAGAACATTTCCACACGGCATTCCAGTGAACAGCAGCAATGAAGCTCCATGGAGCTCCATCCAACTTTCAAACAGAGGAAAGTATTCTCCTAGTTCATTAGCAAACGTGCAGAGGCAGGGGCAGCCCCTTCGGGTAAGAGGAACAAGTTTTGTTACCAAAGACCACTTCTCAAACCAGACCAGAAGGTACAGATAAAGAGAATTAGAGAAAATGAGAATGCAGAAGTGGCCAGAAAACCACCAAAATGTTGTTGATTAGAAGGAAGCTACATATAAAAATGGAACAAAAGTTAATACAGTAATTTAGGATTATATATTAATTAATGGATTTTCAGCATGAAGAACACTGATTAGCTGGCAAATCCACAAAAGGTCAGCAGTTATTTGTTTAATGAATTGATGAATGACATGTAAGGGAGTATGGGCTGAAATCAAACAAGAAAATGAGAGAAGGAGTAAAATGGTCAGAGTCACTGCAAGTAAGTACAGAGAGAGACAAGAAACAAGAGCAGAGGGTTAGAGAATACTTGCTTTAAAATAGTGGGCACTGACTTATACACAGAATGTACATAAGAACCCCTGAGCCAGCAGGATGCTTCAGCATGTAAAATGTTTGCTGGTGAGCCTGAAGATCCAAGTTGGATCCCTGAAAACCCCACAAAAATGGAAGGAGAGAATGAACTCCACAAAGCTGTCCTTTTGTCTCCACACACATGCTGTGGCATGCATGTCCATGCACACACACACACACACACACACACACACACACACACACACACACACACACACACACACACACACACACACACACACAATGCATATGGTCACACAGTAAGTAAAATAAAATAATCATCAAAATTCTCAAAACTCAGCCACCAAATAAAAAAAGGGACAAAAGAGCTCCCACTTCCTAACAAACATGGTGATAAATAAACGCAGGAAAAGAAACTCATTCTGATTAGTTATTATGAAATCTCAAAGCAAACCAGTAGTGGGATAATAGTAGCACCTGGACAGAGAAAATGAAAAGAGAACCACACAGCAACACCCAACAATCTCACTCATGGGTACTTCGTCTATACGAAATGAAAATCCATTTTCATATTTAAGAACAAACTACACACAAGTGGATATACGGCTTTACTTGTAAATGATAAAACTGGAAATATAGCAAACATTCTCCAGGTGTGTATGGATGAATGTCCTAGGCAACATTCGTACAAGAACCCATCAATAAGAAACAATCTCCTGGTCAAGACAATGGCCGGGAAGAATCTCAAGTGAATCACACTAAATAAGAGTGAATTAACATGCCTTCACAGTGAGAAATTATTACACACATAGAGATTAATAAAGGAAGAAGCTCTTTAATAATAGTGTATGTCCTTCTCTGGCTGATTCTCAAAGAGGAGCAAGAAAAGCATTAGCCCACCCACAAGGCCTCTGTTCTTCTGACTAGCACCCCACCAGTCCCCACTGCTTCTGAACAAGCTTCAACATGAGCTTGGTGGGAACAAGCCAGAGAAGCTATAAGTTATAGTCACCCTGTAATAGCGGATAGCTAACACCAACACCAAAGCTTCCTTCTGCCCTTGACTAATTAGCTCCTTTTCCTACTCCAGCTTCCTTACAGTGGTAATGTTTACCACACAGCCCTAACCCCATATTTTCTAAGCAAGTTCATTAGTCCTTATAGTATTAACTTTACTACTTCAACTTTCTCCTGCATCAAGAGAAGCCAGACTTGAAGGCTACACACTGTTTCTGCTTACAAGCTTTTGCAGGTATGGATTAGCCACCTCAGGACTTGGGTCGCCCTTCTCTCTCCAGATGAGGCTATGTCCCTTGTGCTTCCTGGAGAAATTACATTAGGACAAGGTCCTTAACCAAAGCTGGAAAATACTGGTTCTTGGACATGCTCTTGAACTTTTCAGCTAAAAGTGATGAGCCAAATAAAGTCCCTGACATGTCATTCAGTTATTCACTCAACAAATAACTGCTGGTGACTTATCCAATCTCAAGTATTCTGTTATTCAACAACAACAAGAAAACAGACTAACTGTAACAATATTGTGGTACTATTTTTTTTTTTGAAGGGCTGAAGAGAAATCTTGGTAAAGTGCTCCATGAGGACCCAAGTTCAATCCCTAGAAGGGGGATGGACAGAACTGATTCTATGAAGTTATCCTCTGACCTCCACAGGGAAGGCTTGAACCGTCAGGCTTTATGATTTCAGTCTTTCAAAGCAATAAAATAAAAAGTAAAGCATGGCATTAAATGGGGCCAGAGAGGAGGGAAATATATTTAGGGACTAAAATTTTTCATAAATTTGGGACTATAAAGCATCTTTTTTTGTTTGTTTGTTTGTTTGTTTTTTTTTTGTTGTTGTTTTTCGAGACAGGGTTTCTCTGAGTAGCTTTGGAGCCTATCCTGGAACTCGCTCTGGAGACCAGGCTGGCCTCGAACTCACAGAGATCAGCCTGCCTCTGCCTCCCGAGTGCTGGGATTAAAGGCGTGTGCCACCAACGCCCGGCCTATAAAGCATCTTAATGAGGTGATTAGGTATCTGTTTTGTTGGGCTTTCTATTGTGGTAAAGCTACATATAAAGAAAGAGGGTCTGAGAGCCCCACTGTGCTCAGCAGACATGCATTACTACCACAGCTGCGTCCTCTGGGACTCCGAAATCTCAGGATCTAGTTAATTTAATCTTTAACTGGTTCATCCTGGTTCTGTGTAGAAGAGCTGGTACTGTTAGAAAGATAAATAGCTTGAAGAATGCTTTCTTCCTGCTTATCACAAGTTCTTTCCTTGAATGTGCAACACCCGTGAGCAACAACCAGTCAAGAGCTTGTGCTATTCTTGCCAACCAGCCCAACTGTACCAACCAGTTCTCTGTAACCCCCCTTTGTTCCACTTACTTTTGGCTTTTCAGGTGGCTATCCTCATCTTGGCTTAAAACTCCTTTGCTTATACACTCTTGTTGCCAGTAGTGAGAAATGATCACTAGTTCACAGTGCAGTTTTCTTACTCAGCCTCAACACTCGACTTTGCACCCACCCCTACTTGGCAAGGCACAGCTGCCTTTAAAGCAAATGCATCAGCCCTGCCATGCAATACATTTTTAACCCCTTCATCTCTTACCACATTGCATTACAAAATATAAAATTACCTAAAGCTATGTCTTAAATAGTGGCCAAACCTCAAGAGGCACAGCTCTAAGTTTGATCTTGAGGCCACAATATCAGAGGCTTTGCCACTGATAGTAGGTCCATCAATCAGTCAGTCCTTCCTTCCTCCCTCCCTCCACCTCATACCATGTATTTTATTTATTTATTTATTTATTTATTTTCATGTTTACATATCCATCCCCCCATTCCCTTGCCCTCCCCTTCTCCCATGTTCCCCACCCAACCCACCCCTGACTCCTCTCTAGGAGGCCCTCTACCAAGGACCTACAAAGTCTGTCATATTGTTTGGGGGAGGGTCTGTCTCTTAGCTCTTACTTACTGATAGCAAAATCTTCCCATCTTGTCCCATTCCCCACAGGTTACTTTCCTCTGGATTCTTGAAGGAGAAATGAATCTGTCACAGACTCCTGAGTTAGTCCTTGATGTCAAGTCTAATGTCACTACTTCCCCAAACACCACTGCTATCAGTGTAAGGTCTGAATCTCCGGTTCCCAGTTTTCAAACCCTGTTAACTAACTGTCTTGGTCCAGCAATGGGTATTTTCTTACCACATTGAGTGTAGAAAACCATTCAGTGTCCTTCACTCAACATACACACTCACACTAGTCCCTATGAAAGGCTCAAGGACAACAAGGGTAAAGCCCAGCCCCATGTAGAAAAAACTTCACATCTTCAACCTATCCAGTCATCATTTTCCTTATACTCCCTCCTTTTTGGTGGTATTCTTAAATCTTCTCTTTCCCTGTTCCAAATGCTTCTCTTCTTGATTTTCTACCCCATTGGCCTTCTGTTATAGAAGACATCTCTATTTCTGTTATTGTTCTCTGCAAGGGGTATCTAAGTTCACTATTTCCTTCCAGTTATTGCCCACAGACTGTATATAAGCTTTTACAATAACCTGCCTCATACCCACCATGGTGGACTCTAAACAAAATTTCATCTTTTTGTTGTCCCCCCCCCTCTCTGCAAGGAATGCTCCCTCCCCTGGGTTATCTGGCAAGAACAGCAGCCCATCCCTAAAATAGTAATTTTTCCTTCCACATATAAAAACATCATACATTCTAGTCAAATGACTATTGTGCTCTTCAAATACACATGGTAAAAGATTTTCACATTGGGAAATGCTATGATCACCATTTAAGAGAGCCTGAATTGTCTACTAAGTAATTTATTAATTCCTTAAGAAAAATGGCTTATTGATGTCTGTCTTTTTTTTTTTTTTTTTTTTTGGACACAGTTTTCTAAGTAGCCCCAGCTAGCCTATAACGTCTGATCTTCTCATCTCATCCTGTTTTCTGAATGCTGAGGTTAGAGGTGTGTAACACTGCCTGGCTAGGATACCTTCTTTTATTATACCCTACATTCAACCAACTGACCAACCTAAGATCAGCCCTGTTGTCAGAGGGCTGCTGGAAGGAGTATGACCAAGGGTGGCACAGAACAGCATGTTCAAAGTACTATGTAACACTGGAAGGAGTGCACCAAAGAAAATTCCAGGTGCTTCACAGCTCTGTTTAGCAGTAGCTCAGCTGTATGAAACAGTCCTAGCACCCAAGGTACTTTCAAAATAGGAGGGGCTTCCAAATGCTGCCTATGAGCTGAGAGACAAGGGTTAGGGGTTCTATGTGGTTAGAATAAGTTTTGAAACCAGGAAGAATTTTATCAAGCAGTCATTACCTTGAATTGCTACTCTGGTCTCAAGGAAAAGTGTTGCCTATGGTTGGCTGGCACTAGCCTGCCTGCAGGTCTGAGAGATGTGTAGCACATTTATTTCTGTAAGCAGGCTAGGAAAGCTGTTGAGACTGCTCCACCCTCACAGTACTGTGTGCAGGTGAAGGGATGCTACAGTGCCAATGTTTGTCATCCCTTCATTCAGGTAATAAATACATATGTACTAGAGGAGGACAACTGCATGTACCATCTAATTCATTAATAACTATGTTCTAGGCATCGTGCTTTACCACAGAATACATAAAGTTAGTTTGCTATTTCTTAATCACTATAATGACAATCTTTTTTTTTTTTTTCTTTAAGAGAATGTCTCACTATGTAGCTCAGGTGGCCTAGAGCTCACTAGATAGAGAGATTAGGTCACTCTCTCAGCAGACATTAGTTGCTTATACTTCTCTGGAGGGGGGGAGGGGCTCTTGTGAAACTTCCCTTCCTTGTTAGCATGTCTGTTGGCACTGTCAGGGCCTTTATTCTTCCTCTCCCATTCTCAGCACTTTGAACCTGTTTTGTGCTGCTGCCTCTGATGTTCCATATTTCCTAGGTCTTCAGAACATGATAACCCTCGGCATATTCCTTCCATCAGCCCACTAAAGAGAGAGTGCAGAAGATAAGGCTTGTCTCTTAACTAATTCAAGCACATCAATGGTAACAGTAGCTTACAATGTGACTACTGTCAGGAAATATACAAAACAGTAAGAGAGACAGAAATATAATTATAATCCAAGAATGGAGACCAACTTTCTTATTCAAGGTCGCTGTCCAGCTATATCCAAAATAAATAAAAATGGTCCCGCTAAATAGCTCAGTGGGCAAAAGTGCTTGACACCCAAGCCTAACAAACTGAGTTGTATCCCTGATAGGAATAGATAACCAACTCCTGAAAGATGTCCTCCATCCTCTACTTGTGAGCACCTGCAAACACACACACACCACCACTAATAATAATAATAATGAAAACTTCAAAGGTTATAACAAGTCAGTTCAGTTTGTATTTCATTTTAGTTGGAGAGGAACTGAAAATGCTCTGATATTTTATACATTTGCATTTATATTTTTGTACAGTGTAACATATATGTACATGTCTTTTACTTTAATACTGGCAGAAGTGTTATGAGTTCCTGTCATTGCTCTATAGCTTTGGGCTGAAAGAGTTAATTTACAGGTTGAACAATCAGTAGCAGACGCTGGACTGTAGACACCTGCATCACCAAGTCAAGTGTTTTCCACTCTGCCAAGTTTCTACTATGTTTATGACACATAATTTTAAACTAAATAAAGGAACATTTAAGTATATGAACATAGTAATGTTTTGATTCCATGCATAGCCAGTTTGAAAAAGAGATGGGAATAAGTGGAGCCAAGCTCAAGGAACAGAGACTAAGGGCCAGAAAATGTCAGACGGAGAGACAAGAATAAGGGAGAGAAAGAAAAAGACAGAGAGGTGTATCTGAAGGAAGAATGAATTAAAGGGTCCTTTGAGGCCCTTCTCCAATTTTACAATCCCACCAGTTTTGTCTGCACGTTTTCTATCCATCCCATCTGTCCAAGGAGCTGTGGGCTAGTTTTTCACAGATCCCTAGAACTCTGACCTGATGTCAGCTGAATCACTGTAATTAACTTCCTTCTACTTATCTGTGAATAAAGCTAAAAGCAATTTTCTTGAAATATCTGTACACCTTCTGTCTATAAAAATCAATGAGAAACAAACACTTACCTGATACTACCAAGTACACTGGTAGAAAGAAAACAAGAAATAGGAAAACAGGATGACTACCATCTAAACAGTGAATATACAAGCCTTCCTACAAATATTCACATTATTCACTATTCTGTAAGGTATATAATGAATAATAATATAATAATAAAATGCTTATAACACATTTATTGCTTTTAGTTTATCTAATTGCTTAGATAAATTTGGTTACTGCTTTCAAAATTATGTTAAAACATGCTACCACACTGGCATTTAACAAATTCTTGGTTTGGTATACTATTTTAATGAGAACAGGCTTCATAATACTGTCTTTGAATCACAGATCCAGCTTAGTAACCTCATGGCTTTGGGGAAATTACTTAAAACCTTGAGTCTTGAGTTCTTATCTATAACATGGGATGAACTGGGCTAGTGAGATGGCTCAATGAGTAAGGGTTCCTGTGCCTGAAGACGTGAGTTTGATCTCCCGATCCCACAAGGTGGCAGGAGAGAATACACTCAGAAGAGTCATCCTCTGACATGTGGATTAGGACACACAACTACCTCGATACACACACACACACACACACACACACACACACACACACACACACACCAATAAATGGATGCAATTTAAAATGGATTGAATAATGAAATATTTGCCATAAAGGTAGTTCTAAGAATGAGTTACGTGCTTGAAATTGTACCGTGTACACAAGTACTTGTTATTTCTTGTGAACAACGGTCATTAACCTAGGTGCAGAAAACTTAACTACAGTATGCCTTTTTGCCTGTTAATGAATCTGACTGTAAAGGTTTATGAAATCTGTTTAATATCACAATATGTGGACATTAATTGTTTTAAGTTTGGACTTATTTGCTGCTGGGACATGAGTCATTTGAAGTCAAATATGGACACTCATTATTTACTGCTGGGAACCAGGGGGGACATCAGTCATTTGAAGTCAAATATGGATGCTCATTATTTACTCTCAAGAAGCAGGAGGACATCCTTGCCCAGAGCCTTCACCTCAAAGTCTATCAGCTGCAGGTCGGCTATCAGTGTCACCAGCAGTCCACTGCTGTAGAGCTCTTGTGCCAGCTGAGCCACTGGTTCTGTAGGGGGCTCCTTGTCATTTGTACCACACAGAATTTCCTTCATTGATTGCAGAGATTTCGACACTTCTTCTGAAGCCTGGTGGCCAGAAAGTATGTTATCAGTTAGAAAGAATACAAATTTTAGGTTTTAAGGAAGCAAACAGCTCCCCACAACACAAACACAGACACACAGACACAAATATGCACAGACATACACAGACAGAGATAAACACACATACACACACAGAGAGACATACACTTCTTGGGCCTTATCTATTTATAACCAAAGATCATTTTCTGGCCATAAATAAATAATAGCAGCAGCAGCAGCATTAGTAGTATTCCTTTTTTCAATCTTAAAAAATGTTACTAAAATTTATGTGGAAAGATCCCTAATATTTCTTCTTAGACAATATAACCGAAGTCTCAAACAATACCCATAGTCTCATCTGGTATAAACAAAAAGAAAGTGTATTCTTGAAAATTAAGTACAGTGTTTTGAGGACTTATCAATGGCTACAAGTCTTTATTTAAGTCTTTTGCTACAGTTGTTCAGTCTGTTTAAGTCTGTTGCTACCTTGATCTTCCAATGGTTCAGGAATAAAATCCCAAGTTGTCAAAACTCATAAGCTTTTGACATACTTGTTCCTCCTACATAACCATATTTTTTGTATTAGTAAAACTTAAAGCAGTTTACTATAGTTCAGGAATAATAAGAGAATCCATAGAGGCAGAATGTAGTCAAGTCCGGGGAGTGGGCTGTGAGGAATGATTACTAACGGGTGTGGGTTTCTTTTGGGAATGATGGAAATGTTCTTGAATTAAATAGTGGTGATGGTTGCACAATCTTGGGAGTTGTAAAAACCAGAGTTGAGAAATTACTTGGTATGAGAATTCTATCTCAAAAACCCTATTAAACTAGTGCAGTTGACAAAAGAAAAAGACTAATTTAGTTAACAATTTGTGTTTCTATTTTTAAAAAAGTATATTTTGGTTGATTTTACATTGCAATATCAGTCATCAAAATGAGAAGAAAAGGAGTGGAGTAAGACAAATTACAAAAAATGACTCATGTCAGCATGGTACTACTTTTAAAAAGGCATTTCTCAAATTCTTTAGCTTATTACAGGCTTAAGAATAATTATGAAGACAAGCTCCCTGCTATCATGAATCCAAGTGAGGAGACCATATTTTCAGCACACCATCACTTGTGCACCTTTTTACCTTTATGTATTTCATGAAATTACCATAATTTGGACCTTAATTGTTCCCCAAAGATGCATGTGTTCAGTGTGGCAATCCTGGAGGTGGTAGGGCCTAAGGGGAGGTCTCTCCTAGTCACTGGGAATATGCTTTTGAATGGGATTGTGGGATGGACCACATGATCTTTTTTTTTTCTTTCTTTCCTTTCCCAACCCAGCTACAAGCCATGTCACATGTTCCCAACATGATGTGCTGTCCCTACCAGAGGCCCCAGAGCAATGAGGCTGACAGACCACAGACTGAAGTTTCCAAAACTCTGAGGACAAATAAACTTTACCTTTTTATAAGCTAGTGATCTCAGGTATTTTGCTTTAATGTCATCTAACTTCCACAATCACAACTGTTTTACTTTTTTCTATTTTCCTTACCTTTGTGTGACATAGTTCTAGCTCCTCTAATTTTGAAATTTAAGGAAGACTTGTACCCTTTCACAATTTACTCCTTTTCCTCAGCTTTCCATTGGTGGAACTCATCTCTGTGGCTGCATGGAGGCAGCAGTTCATCAAGAGCCCCCCTCTCTACTCCTCCACTCATGGGTGGGTGTGCTGCAACCAACATCTTTCTTGGTCCTATTGTTGGTGAACTTGGGGGGCTGTTCTTATTGAGAAGCTCTGAACTACAATGCAGTGTACATTCTCATGTTTTTCCTGGTGTGCTGTTGTGGAACGTTATTTTAACTAGGCAAAGATTGTTATATTTGTTTATGCCGCAGAATATTACCTTAACTGTGTAAAGGTGTGTTACTTTTGTTTATGCTGCATTTGTTTAATTGTATAAAGATGTGTTGCATTTGTGTCACTCTGCCTGCCTAAGACACCAGCTTCTTCTAATAAAGAGCTGAATGGCCAATTGCTAGGCAGAACAGGGATAGGTGGGGCTGGCAGGCAGAGAGAATAAATAGGAGGAGAAATCTAGGCTCGAGAGAGAAGAATGAGAGAAAGGGAGAGAAAGAGAGGAGAGAACCATTTGGGAGGCAGAGGTAGGTGGATCTCTGTGAGTTTGAGGCCAGCCTGGTTTCCAGAGTGAGTGCCAGGATAGGCTCCAAAGCTACACAGAGAAACCCTGTCTCAAAAAACCAAAAGAGAAAGAGAGAGAGAAAGAGAGAGAGAGAGAGAGAGAGAGAGAGAGAGAGAGAGAGAGAGAGAGAGAGAAGAGAACAAGTGAGATGATGCTGGGGTCAGAAGCTGGGAAGCCATCAGCCAGCAGACACAAGAAGCAGTGACAGTGAGATAAACAGAAGGAAAGAAAAGTAAAAAGCCCAGAGGCAAGGGTAGATAAAGGGAAACAGGTTAATTTAAGTTAAAAAGAGCTGGCCCAAAATGAGCCTAAGCTAGGCCGAGCATTCAAAACTACTAAGCTTCCGTATCATGATTTGGGAGATGGTTGATGGCCCAAAAGAAAAAAGCCTGGTACAGTGCACATATTCAAAAATGTGCCAGACAATGTGTCCAGGTACCATTAGTGGGTATTTCCTACTCATCAGATATGACTGAATATGTCTCCAAAGTTCAGTGTGCTTTGTCACTTGTGAGCATACTTGTTCCTGCTCTTAACCCTCATCAGCACTGCTGTGAATGTGGTATGGGCTCAACTGGCCTTTCCCCAATTAATAATGAAAACTAGGATAGTTTTTTTCCTTTTTGTTGTTTACCATTTAAATTTATGCATACTTTATGAGGGTTATTTTTAGTTTCTAATTGAACCAAAATTTGGCACAATATCTCAAAGAATATCAAAATTAGAACAAGATATTTCTCCAATTCCTTCAAAGGCTTAAGGTTTTATTACATACTGAGACAGAAGCATACTATGACCCTAAGGTCTTTTATTTTATAACAGGTCATCTTGAATGTAGTCAGTGCAGAGGGAATGAACTATGCAGGACTTAAAATTCCTTCAAAAGGATGAACAGAACAGAGCCTTCCTTATGAGGAAGTCCCCTTTGGTCAGACCTTAGAACAATGTGGAAGGAATGTGCTAGTTCTCTTTCACATCACCTTGACACAATACATTGATACAGTTCTGATGTCTACAGAGACTTGGGATGGGCCAAGAGGCTCTGGACAGTGAACTAAAGGTCCAGTATAACATACCCAACATTTACTAGCTGCACAAAAAACTGAAACAACCTATAAGCATAGCAGGGACCACACTTAATTCTTCATTAAGCTTTTACATGGGCTTGGCCTTGAAATACGCACATTTTAATAATGGTTTTGTTTTGAATCATACCTTGTCTGTCTTTTTGTCTTGCTTTTCCAAAATGGCCAGGTTGTCTTTCAGGATTTTCACAATTTCTGCTGGATTTTTGTGTGATTTACTAAACAAAGGCATTTTTTTCATGTCTAAAAATCTCTTCTTTCAATATGGAATGCTAAACAAACAAAAAAACAAGCCAAGTTAAAACATGGTAGGTAACTTCTAGGTCCTAGCATGCCCATTTCTCTGCAGACTGGCCATCCTCATCCACTCTCAGCCTGGTACCTTCCCAATGGCACAAACTTGGCTGCTGATTTTACTCTCTGAGCACTGCTCAACATGTGTCTAGCTTACCCACTCACACTTAAAAATGAGCCAACTGTGACTCAGAACCATTTGCTACACAGATACAAGCTCAAGTTAGCATGTGCCTCAGTTGCCTAGCATGTGCAAGGCCCCTTCATTCCTTCCCCAGTGCTAGAAAAACAAAACTTGAGTTTCTAGTCTTGATGAATGGACTAGACTCAAAAGTTAATATTCATGACTATCATTTTTCTATTTTAAAATAAAAAGGCTCTTAAAGTAAACCAGGAAAGGTTAAATAATGATAATGGTAACATTTTTAAACCTAAAATGATGGCAAAGGATAATATATATATAATCATTATATTTTTATGGGTACTTTATAGCAATATGAAGAAAATAGTGTTATTCCATAAAATATAACAGTAAAGGGGGTAGTGGAGAAAGTGAGATATAACAAAAGGAAACAAGGATCAGAGTCACAATAGGAAAGGATATGATGGCTTATGCCTTATATGAAGAAAAGAAATATGTAAACTCCATCACCTAAGGGACTTTTCTAGACAAGAATAATGACAAACTTAAGTTTGTCTTGCAGCTTTTAAAAGAAGCGAATGATGCCCTTTTAAAGCACATTCCAATAGAAGAGCCTTTCAAAAACAACAGCAATGCAAAAAAAAAAAAAAAAAAAAAAAAAAAAAAAAAAAAACATCCTTAGACTGTCCAGTTGCATCCATTCCCACAGACCCATGAGAAAATAAGCATGGTTCTGGAAAGGAAAGTGTATAGCTTCACAACTAAACCTCTAGTTAACATACAATTTCTGGATACACAGATTATATATGGCTACAAATATAATGCTGAAAAGATTAAATCAAGCCCACAAATAGCTCAACAAAATTAATGCTAAAAATCAGAAATGGTTCTTGAAAGGAAGCCTTTATATAGTTGTCAGGACAAATGTGAGGGTGTGAATCTACAATTATAATTCATTTGTATGGGGACAGCAATAAAAAAGCATCTAAAAAGTTAAAAAGGAAACCACCCCAAATATCTCCAAGAAAAGAATAGAAATAGTGATAGAAGTAGAAAGAACTGAATAAGAGACAAGGAAACAAATTCCCTGTAGCCATTTCATCCCTGTTTTGGTAACATCTGTTTGCCTTGTGCCACACCCCAACCCATGCAATGGTGGGATGACCACCTGAGCAGTGTCAGGCTCCACAATTAGGTCTCAAATGGACTGTGACACAAGCTAATCAAAATACAAAAAGATGAAAGATAGCAAGTGTTAGTGAGACTATGGACAGAAGGGGACTCCTGTGTACTGCTGGTGGAGATGTAAATTGCTATAGCTAGGACAAGAAATGGTGTGCAGGTCCTCAAAAAAAAAAAACAAAAACAAAAACAAACAAACACACACACACACACACACACACACACAAACCCCCACCGGTAGAACAGTTAACTATTTGGTCAGTGTTCTTACTTCAGGAGACATATCCAAAGGGACTAAACTCAACATGTGAAGGGATATCTGCATACCGTGATCATCCCAGCATTACTCCCACAGTTAACACATATGATTAACTTATGTCTATGAATGGATGAATAGAGACAGATACCACAGAATGCTATTCAGTCTTAAAAACAGGGAAATCAGGCCAGTGAGATGGTTCAGTGGGTAAAGCACTTGCTATGCAAGCCTGACAACCTGAGTTCAATCCCTAGAACCTATGTTAACAGTAGAAGGTGAAAACCAATTCTACAAGCTGTCCTCTGACCTCCACATAACTCTCCTCCACCCCCACACACTAAAACTTAAGGAGGGAGGGTCATGTCACCTGTGACTACACAGATGGATCATTACCAAAATAAGCCAAGTATAGAAAGACAAGTATTCTAAAACAACTGAAATCATAGAAATTCAGAGTACTATGATGGTTGCCAGAGGCTGGGCTGAGAAGGGAGGGAATGAGCAGTTGTTGATTGAGAATTTCAGATAGGCAGAGGGAATTGATTTTTAGATCTAGTACCATAGGGTGACTGAGAGCAATAATAATACAGTTCATATCTGAAAATAAAATTCAATAGCACTTTCCCTCATTGTTATTTTAAGTTAAATGAAGTAATATATTCTAATCTAAATAAAGTTATTTTGCTATAATATTTATTTAATATAAGAAATTATAAAGTTTTAATGCTCTAAAATGGTTAGATAAATAATTTAAATGATTTTTTTTAAAATTTTCATCACTTTTAGTTATGTGTATGCATGTGGGTCTGTATGTAGGTGTGTGCATAGAAGAAGTGCTTGGAGAAGCCAGAGGCATTAAGAACTCCTGAATCTGGAGTTATTTATAGACCTTTGCTAGCCAACCATCATGGGTTCTGGGAACAGAACTCCAGTCCTGTACAAGAGAAGTACATGCTTCTAACTGCTGGGCCATCCAGCCCCTAAATAAAATACTTATAAAAGAGTAGAAAGCTCCCGATCCATCTCCGTTGGAAGAGGTGAAACAGAGCAAGATCTCTAGCTGCCATGGAACATCCTAATATATAACTATGCCCCAACAATCTGATCTGTCCTAGAGAATCTCACTGCTCTCACTGTTTATGACCACAAACATTACTGTATCACAGATTCCTTTGCCTGTGTGTGTGCACATATGTGCCAGGGTTTTCCCAGAGAAGTGGTTTCAGTGCTTGACTGGAAAGTCTAAACAGTATTAAAACATCAATGATTCCTAAAATTCATGGTTTGATATAGTTCCAATTACAGGTTAAAAAAAAAAAAACTAACTGAGTTTATTAGTGAAAGCAGGTAAGTAAAGACAATAGATTTGGCTATTTTATATTTTTGCAAATGAAAATGAAACCAGAGCCTTGAGACTAAGTTTGCTTCCTATCACAGTGTGTTTCCCACAACCAGTAACAAAATTTAAAAAGATTAGCAAGGAGGAAATGAAATGAAAGTGCAATGAACTACTGTAAGTAACAGTAACATCAGAAAACACACAGATAAATGGGAAAATATCAGAAACAACTGTTAATACAAACAAATTTCTAAAATTTTAGAAGCAATGAAATAAATCTCAAAGAAGGGGCTGGGAGTATAGCTTAGCAACAGAGTGCTTGCTCAGCTACTCAAGGCTCAGAGTTTATATTATTCCCACAACAGCAAAACAACTCAAACAAAGAGACTGGAAAGTCAATGTTACTATAAATATACTACAAATACAAAAAATTTGAGTTTCTATCCATAATTAAAACTTCACGCACAGGAGAGAACTCTGTGCTAGGTGTCCCATAGAGAATTGGTTAGCTTTACTCCAAAGGAAGACCTCAGCCAGGTTGAGGCAGGTCATGAGTTCAAGGCCAGCCTGAGCTTCACCCTGAAAATTAACCAGTTAAAACTGAACATCTCTTTGAGAAGAAAAAAAATCCATCAGAGAAATACATAAACAACAGAAAACACAGAGGAAATATTGTTAACAAATACATAGTAAACATTTAGCCATTCCTTTTTATTTAAAGCTAAAAACTTTCAAAGTGAAAATTTATTTTCCCCATAAACAATAAGTGAGTTTTGGTTTTGTTGTTTTATTTTGTTTGGGACAATGTAGTCCAGGCTGTCTTTATACTGGTTATGTAGCTGAGGATGGCCTCGAACTTTTGATTCTTTTGTATCTATCTCCCAAGTCCTGGACTTACAGAGGTGCAACACTATACCTGGCTAACAATGAAGCCTTTTGTTATTGTATTGACAAAACTCTAACTGAATGATGGTGCAATGCAACTGGATCTTTCATTATTAACTAGTGAGAGCACAATAATTTGGTCTTATGTTAGATACAACCTCTGACTTAAAAGTAAATTCACTTCTGACAACCTAAGATAATAAAAATATGAGCCATATTATCCCACCTTTATATGCAAATTTATATAGAACAGGTTCATTGCATTATTTATTATAAGAGTGAAAAACCGAAGAAGAGTCTAAATGTCTCAAAAAAAGGAAATAAATAATGATATAACCACCCTATATACTAGTAGTAAATGTTGTGGGTTTTTCCAATTGGAAAGAAAAAGTTTTCTAAATACTAACACCTCCAAAACCTAGATGTGTCTCTTGGCTGATCATGCTTCACATTAACTGGCAGGACACCCCACCACCACCTTTAAGTGACAGATAAATTAGTCATGTTCTTTACCACCAAGAGCTTCTTAAATTTGATGAACCATGATTTATGACTATGACAATGTTTCTAAACAATGTGGAATAGAATGGAAATTTATTGTTGAAAACATTGTCATGTCCACATTACAGGGCACAACTGCAACTATGTAATGCAAATAGAAATACAAACCCAGAGCCTATGCACAATAAAAATACTTTTTAAAAAAGCTAATAGTTTGGCTCCATTTGCAAAGTGTTTATGGCACTAGCATGATGAAATACATTCAGTCTCTAGAACCAACCTAAAAGCTGGGTGAGGTGATATGCACTTGAAATTTGTACATCTGAAAAGTAGAGATAGGTGGATCTCACTAATCTAAACTGAGAGTCCCAGGTCCAAGTGAGAGACCTGTTTCAAAAAGGTTGACAGCCTTCTTGAGAAATACCTCAAGCTGTCCTTTGGTTTCCAAACATATGTGTGCTTGTGTAGCTCCCCCGCCAACTCACACAGAGTTAATAGTAGATACCTCTGGATAGCACAGTCAAACAATTTAATAAAAAGTAAATGCATTCATCATGGAAACACCTCTCATATGGTACTTAAAATTACTAAACAGCCTTTTTGTTTTAAAGTCCACACTGGAATTCTGACCCTCCCCATCTTTTCAAGCCATTAGTCAAATATAATTTCTTTGGCTATGAAATTTCATGAAGAGTGGTACTTGGCTCAGGTTCTAGAGAGAAAGCCAAAAGGATCATTTAGCTCTGTGCCCAGCGAACATAGGCAGGGAGGTTGTGTAGTAGACTTTGGCAGCACTCCTAACTTGTGTGTAAGAGCCACTAAAGATGGCCAAGGTCAGTCATCTGAGCAATTTAAATGGAGAGGTGTACTTGGAAAGGGGGTACGTGAGGCATTGCATGTCCTTGCTGGTATCTTGCTTCAAATATTTCAAAGGAGTTTAAGTGTCTGTCTTGGGTGGTTAGTGAACATTTCTAGACCTTTTTTTTTTTTTCTCACTTCCAACAGTGCTGTTCAGTTTTCAATTCAAAGGTTTCATCAGGATTTTTAAGGGAATGGTTAAATCTATCTCTGAAGTAAAGGAAATCTCAGGAATAGAACAAGCACAAAGCATCTGTTTGACCTCAACTGCCAACTTGTTACTTAAAAAAAAACTAACTCAGGAGAAACTTTCTTTTTTTAAACCTAAGTTTATTTTTCAATCGACAGTGAACAAGTTGAGACCATTTCCAAGATTCCCACAGCTTGTAAATTAAAGCATTTGCATGTGTGTACATGTGTGTGTACATGTGCATGGGAACTAAGTGTGGGGTACTTTGTATGCTAGACAAGTGATCTACTATTGAGCTACATCCACAGCCCCAAACAAACCCAAGTAACTACTTCTGTTCCTTTTGCTGTGCTGGCGATGGAGTCCTGGCTTCACAATCCCCTTCCACTGCAATATACCCCCAAGTCTTCCAAATGCACCTTTCTTAAACACCATCAATATTCCCACCAACCACCACATTAAAAGACATTCAGAAAGTTCCAATGGTTGACATTCTTTTATCTGTATTCCAAAAGGAGCACAGACAGAAATAAATGCAGTAAGAATACATCAATAGCAAATGACTAGGCATATAAAGATACATTTAAAACTCAATGGCAAGGAGTTATATCTTGAATATACAGTGTTGATTAAATTGTTCTTTTAAAAATGGATAAATTCCATTAGATGTGAATTTTAAAACTGAAAAATGAGACTAACAGTTCTATATTTGCTTTGTTCAAAGTTACTCCTACCAAAATAAAAATTGAGAACTGCTGTCACAGATCAATTATAAAATGCATTACTGGTTACATATGCCACATCAACAGCTATTATAAATGGCAAAGTACCTTCCAACCTTATTTCAACTTTTAAATATGCATTCCAATGTTATTAGAAAACACAACTGAATTTTGTACTTTGACTTAAGTGAAAATCAGCAGACTACCGATAAATGTATACAAAATGTAATTGATGGAACCAGACACAGAGATCCATAACCAAGAACCAGGCTGAGCTCTGGGAATCCAGTTGAAGAGAGGGAGGAGGGAATATATGAGCAAGAGAGGTCAAGAACATGATGGAGAAATCTACAGAGATAGCTGAACAAAGCTTATGGAAACTCATGAACTCTAAACCAACAGCTGTGGAGATTCCAGGGGGGACTGAACCAGGTTCTCTGTATGTGGGAGACAGCTGTGAAGCTTGGACCATCTGAGGGGATCCTGGAAGTAGGACCATGATACAAACCTGGTACATGAGCTAGCTTGTTGGAGCCCATTTGCTGTGGTGGGAAGCCATGCTCAACCTTAATGCATGGGAGAGGGGCTTGGCCCTACCCCAACCTATTGTGCCAGACTTTGACTCCTCATGGGAGCCCTTACACGTGAGGAGGAGTGAGCTAGGGGTGTGTGTGAGGGGGTGAGGGGGAGGGAGAAGTGTAGTTGGAATGTAAAATGACACTTAAAAGAATAAATTAAAAACTGGTTTCACAGATAATTCTTTACTCAAGAACAGTAGTTCTCAACCTTCCTAATGTTGTGACCCTTGAATGCAGTTCCTCATGTTGTGGTGACCCCCAACCATAAAATTATTTTTGTCATGACTTCATAATTGTAATTTAGCTACTGCTATGAACTGTAATGTAAGTATCTTTTTTTTCTGATAGTCTTAGTTAGTGACCCTTGTGAAAGGGTTGGTTGACCCCCCTAGTGATCACAACCCACAGGCTGAGAACCATTGTTCTTGAGGTTCAAATGATTAATTTGAACAACTTTGTTCCTCTGACCTCTTTAGTGCTAGGATTACAGGTGTACACCACCAGGCCTGGTTTGACATAGTGTTTATATTGTTTGTTTTGTTAACAGTGTCTGCATGGGAGATATATTTTTAAATGAATAATTTATACAGAAATAGAATACTTTTGACAAATATCTTATGAATTCTCATTCATCTAGACACCTTGGTCTGACTTACATGAAAACAAATCTCTCCGATAAGAGAGACTCATGTCTTTTAGTAACTATGCTTTATTTGCAGTGCATTATGATACATAAATTTAAAAATAGAATTAATAAATGAGGTTAGGAAGACATAAAGCTACTGACATATTTATTTTGAGTTTAGAAACTCACTACTGCTAAAAAGCCAGGAATTTCATTAGCTTCACAGTAACATTTCTGCTGACAGCTTCAGCCATTTACAGGAGTGAAAATGGTCTACATTTATTAACTATGAATGATTATTAACAAGTGATGTTTTATATTAGAGTTTCACAATCTCAATTTATAGTAGCAATGTGTATTTAGATCATTATCCTCCCAAACCAGTAGCCATAATGAAAGCATTAGGGCACACAGAATCCCCAAATGGTTTTCTTTACAGCAGAATAATCAGGGGCTGCTGCGATGGCTCAGGTTAAAATTGCTTGCTGCTGAACCTGATGCCTGTGTTCAATCTCTGAAACCTACATGGTGCCAGGAAAGAACCAGTAACCTCAAGTTATCCTCTGACCTTCATACTCACACCATGGTACATGAGCAAGTGTACATACATGAGCATAACACACACACACACACACACACAGAGTAAATATAAAATAATAATCAAGAGACTGATACTCAAGAATTTTTCAGTCTTCCCTGAAAGCACTACGTAGTGTGTACAGGACACCAAATTTTGGTTAGATTCTGTTCTTGACATTAGTCTGGTTTACAGATATACTGTGAAAACAATTACTTCATAGCATCAGTAAGCACTACACTTGTCTCCTGTCAGTCTATGAAAATATTGCCAAAGAGTAAAGACATTAAATTGATTCAGCTGGAGCTACTTCTTACTCAATATACACCCACATGGATTTAATTTTTCTGCTGATATATTAATATAATCCTTTGTCTTTCCAAAGTTGGAAGAAATTTGATGAATCTCTGCTGGAATCTTAAGTCACAAAGTTAGAAAGTATGTTTTCTCATTTATAGACAGTAGTGATTTCTGTTTAAGCAATTATTTTAATTACCAATGGAAGAGTATGACTACAAGTAATATATATGTCAATATGATTATAATAGATTTTTTCCCTTCTAAAAGAAATGGGCTAGTTTCTCTAAGTGGCGATATAAATACACATGTACGTGCATATAGCAGGAAAGTGTCCAAATCTATTTATTTATTTAATAAATATTAATTAAGAACCTACTACATGCTACTTAGTACAACTCAAAATCATTACTTTTAAATTATTCTGGAATGAAAAACAGAAAGGACAATTCCAGGTAAGTGTAGCCTACAACAACTATTCATTGTCTGGCCACATTTTTTTCATACTGTTCCTAGTATACATATGTAATAGATAATCTCTTTTAGTTGACACTTGACTTCTGACTTCAAAATGTTTCATGTATTCAGGATACTTAACACACTCCCTGGCCTTCTCTCATCACCCAGTCCACTCACTCAGGACTGCCCTCTAGATGTGCCACTGGCTTTTCTTTTTCTCTTCTAAGTTAGGGCCACTCTGTCCTACTTTGCTTTGTTCACATCTCATAATTCAACCCATCTCTTTCTTATAATGGAAAATTTGTGCCTTTAAGCCCATACACTTTTTTGGATACTTTGGGAAAGCTATTCCTCTCTCTGTGTCACTCCCTCCCTCATGAGGTGGTGGGGAAAGTTTGTGAGTGTGTTGTTCATGTATGTGCATGTATGTGTGTGTGGGTATGCATATAGGTACGCATGCTAGTGGAGGCCAGAGGTTAATGTTGAGTGCCTTCCTCTGTTTCTCTCCACCTTATTTTACCGAGACAAGCTCTCTCATTGAACCTGGACCTCAGCAACAGAGCAAGATTAGCTGGTGGCAAACTCTAGAATCCTATCTTCACCTCCCTAGCACTAATAACACCACAACTGGATGTTTAAGAGGGCTCCAGGATGGCAAACACTGTACTGACTATCTCACCAGCCTCTCCTTTCCATTGATGTAGGCCACAGAAGCAATCCAGTCCTCAGGTGGTACTCTTACCAGATACCTACCATGTGCTACTCACTGTACTAGACTCCAGGACTGCTACAGAGAAGCAAAGATTAGAAAGTTTCCTATACCAAAAGAAATCTCTGACAGCAATGTTAGACTGACACTATAAAAATTGAAACCAACTTTGGAAGTACTTGAGAATCCCATTTAAGCAGCATCCTTCCAAACACAAATATACCTACTTTGTATTACACTGCTTTTCTTTCTTTCTTTCTTTCTTTCTTTCTTTCTTTCTTTCTTTCTTTCTTTCTTTCTCTTTCCTTCTCTCTCCCTCCCTCCCTCCCTCCCTCCCCCTCCCTCCCTCCCTCCCTCCCTCCCTCCCTTCCTTTCTGATTTCGAGACAGGGTTTCACTGTGGCTTTGGAGGCTGTCCTGGAACTCGTTGCTCTGTAGACCAGGCTTGTCTCGAACTCACAGGGATCTGCCTGCCTCTGCCTCCTGAGTGCTGGGATTAAAGGCATGCGCCACCAACACCTGGCAGCTTGCTTTTCTTTAGGCATAAATATGCAGCAAAAATAAAGCACCTTCCCATGGTTGTTTCACATTTGGTTTTTGGCACTAGAACTGATTTTTTAATCTGTCACAAGGTGACAATGGTCTTTCCATAGTGTGACTAAATTATATTCTCAGCCTATAATAAAAGCCTAACAGGGAAATGGATTCTTACACTCAGCAGTCTGCTCACTAATGAACTTCTGAAATAAGTGTTTGTCAACTGACATGGCATAGTCTTTACTTCTATATTTACATTACTATGGGCTTTAGAAATGGTTCCATCACTACATAACATTAGCAAATTAAAGCAATTCCCCCCCCCCAGAAGACTGTCAAGTTTAATGTAAATTCCATCCATCTAAGAATGGAGTACTGATATTACATAAAGAAGTAAAAGTGCCTCACCCTCCCTGGGGAGTACATGGGGGATGAAATGGAGGGGGGTTGGTGAAGGGCATGGGAGGATGGGAGGGAGAGGGAACTGGGATTGATATGCAAAATAGGATTGTTTCTAATTAAATAAAATTTATAAAATACTTTTAAAGACCTATCACAAAAAGAAGTAAAAGTATTGACTTTATGAGTACGACAGTTTGTTCAGAAGTTTCCACAGACCAACTGAATTGATTCTTATATATTAGATCAACAAACTGCAGGAAAAAAAAATAAGCCACAAAAGAAAACCTGTTCTACAGGCTTCTGCACACATAGAATAGAGGAGCTACTGGAAAAAGCAAGCCATTTTACATCCAGGCTCTAAGCCTGATGCATGTTTACTGGCTCTCTGTGGGAGTATTCATTTTAATTAATTTTTTCTACCTTAAAAGACTCACTTGAATCAATAACTGATGGCACATAGTTTTGGAGGCTAGCGTAGGGTAGAATAGAAACTTTTCTCAAAATAGCAAAATTCTTTATGCAATGAATCAATTTAATAATTAACAACATATACTTCTTTCTACAGGAGAATAATCACATACTTTATATGCACACCTTTTTACATAACACATGTTTATACCTGTATATTATTTACAGCTGTAGAGAATATACAATATCCTTTTAAGGATTACACAAATGAAGGCTTTATTGGAATGTAAATAAATGTAGTAAGAATTTACTTCCTTTGCTCTTTTATATACATATATTTCTAGTTATATTCTCTGCAAGAGAGTCACATGGTAACTTGGCATCACTATAAGAAGAAAGTAACTGCTTAACACTAATGTCTAAAAATGTATATTCAGTCATCTAACATCAATGGTAAGTTATATAGGTAAATTATCTCCTTTTTATTTTTCTTATAGAACTTTGGAGAAACCAGGTGTTACTTTGGATTTCACAGTAGCATTTAACATTTAAATTACATGTACTTTCAATTATTACTAATACTTTAGTTGAATTACGGTGAAATGATAAAATTCATAGTAACCTATCACATCAAACAATATAACAATGGCTTTAAATTTATTGACAATATACAGATAACTTCTAAATCTTCAAGCACTTAATAGAAAAATGTGAAGAACAGAACTCTGCCACTATTTTATTTTTGGAAACTGTAAATAAAAAGACATTTCCAGAATAAGATATTTGGAGGACACAGAAAAGCTGGCAAGGATTCAAGTGCCTTAGGCAACAGAGAAGTATTGTTTTGTAGTTGTTGTTTTCTCAGACCTCTCCTAGTAACAGAGTTCATCATGCAGAGAAACAAGCAACAGTCTCATTTAACGAGAACATGTAAGCATGGCTGTAGAACTCAAGTATGCCTTATTAATTCACTTTCCTTAACCCAAACCAATACAGACAACCTTGCTGATACTTACCGAGGGTTACAGAAACTCCCCAGCTTGTCTAAGCAACAAAAAGAAGACCCATGGTGAGGTGCTGAAGACAGCTCTTTTCTCAGGTTCAAAGCACTTTAGATGAAGTAGCCTTTCTCTTCCATTTAATAAAGGGTGCCTCCTCCAACTCAAGTGTGGTGGAGAAAGACTGCACAATTCTGTCTTGACTTTCTGACTCTCTGAAGAGTAACAGTTACCACCGGAAAACGTTAGAAGAAAATGATCACTTGAACACTCACAGAGAGCTGCAGTAAATTTCCACTCTGCTTGCTCTCAGATTCCAAGCCTTGCTTGTCTCTTAATCTGTCATAGGCAGTTCTGTTTCTGGTCAAACCAGCTTGCTTATTCGTTCTCTCCCTCTGTAGCACAGGGGTTTGACATGCACACCACACAGTCAGAGCTCCTTTCCCCCCCTCCCTCCCCTATTGTGTAACATTACAAGAATGCCTGTAAAGCAATTAAGCAGAGGCAAAATTAATTCTTGGGCAAAAAGAAAAGTGTCAAGATAAACAAAAGAAAAATTTGCCATCACTTTCCTCCATTCAAGTTTTGAACCAATTCTTGTATGGGATTTTGTTAAATGATTAAGCTGGCTCAACCATCTTGCTTTTAAAGAAATAAATGAAGATTCCCAGTAACTGCTTATTGACAGTAATAATAACAGACCTTACTACTAATGTGTTGGCTCCTTAGGCAGGATGCTCTGTCAAGATGAGAACGTGCAGTGAAGAGCTATGCAGGCACTACCAATTTAACCAGAAAGCAAGGCAGACTTCAGATTGTCTATATTTTAATTTTAACAGTGTAATTTTCTAAAAATGCAGTTAATTTTTAGTATATTATGTTTTCAAATGTAAATCAACACTTGCAGTTATAAGGAGAAAATTATAAGAACACAGAAAAATACAAACATCATAAATCTTACTAGGGCCTCTTAATGTTTTATTGCAAACTAGATGCAACTATTTCAACAGAAAGTTTTCTATACAAGCTTTTGTGGTCAAACTCCACTACACCTCTTCAGTGAGAGTTAGAAAGGTCACAGAGAACATTTAAAAATACATCGGTAACTGTATAGTAGAATACCTTATGTCTCTCTCCTCAGAGCTTGGAGACTAGGCTTTGGAGAAAGCAGAGGGGAAAGGGGAAAGGTGGTTCTGACGGCATTTTGAGGATTCTTTGGAATTGAAATTCCCAGTCAGTTACAGTTCTTTAGAGTTACATTCCAGCCCCCAAGTTCCAATATGCAATAGTCCATGTTTTTTTCTCCTGACAGAACTCCCAACTACAGATCTAACAACAGTAGTTATGGGACCTATTTCTCATACACTAATCCTTCTCGACAGAACTAAAGTATCTCTAAGAGTATGAACTCAATTAAAGTTTAAATATCTCTAAAAAGCTGTTTAAATGCCTGAAGAAAAATAAGTATATAAAATTTGACCTTGAAATATAGATTCTTGGGGCTAGTGGGATGGCTAGGTAGATAAAGGTGAAATTAAGTCTGGTGACCCAAGTTCAATCTGCAGGACCTACATGGCAGGAGGAGGGACCTGACAACTGCAAGTTGTCCTCTGACCACATGTACAGAGGGGCACATGTGCACACACACACACAATAAATAAATGTAATATATATGTATATATACAAATATATATATATGACCTTCATCTAAAACAGTGAAGTTGGAGGTAGCAGGTTTTGTTTTACAGTGCTGGAAATCAAATCCTGAGGCTTATGAATGCTGATCAAGTGCTTATCATTGAGCTATATTGCCAGCTAAAACAGAGCTTTGAATTTTAAACATACTATACATATTTAGATATTTAACACCTAAGAAAAGAATAGGTATCAAATTTATCTAGAGATTAGCCAAAAAATTCTTTCAATCACATTTGAAAAAAATATCAATTTTATGTTCTAGTCTGTAAGTCTCCCCCCCCTTTTCAAAACAGTGCCTCAATCTTTAAGTCAAATCTAGCCTTGAACAACACTTATCAGCCTCCTAAGTGTTGGGTTAACAGACACACCCAGTTCTTGACGTATCAAATGCAAGATACCCTAAATGGGTATGGGTCACTAAGTTCCTCACACCTTGGGATATATTCTCAAGAATCCTACCATAATCAAAGGAATTCAGAATCTGTAAGAGTGATTCTTAAGAAAACCACAAAGCAAATATTTAAAATAAAAAGACCTTGTATGAATAAACAGGGATTCAAAACTCACCATAGAAAGTAAGGTCCCTGGGGGACAAAGATGTTGCTCTCAGTGGCAGAGCACTCATCTAATCTGTCCAGGATGTACCAAGGCGTAGGGTTCTACCCCAGGCCTCCCAGCGCCTCTCACACCCAGAAATACATATAATTAATAAGATGGCCATTAGACCACAAAGACATCTATTTTACTTTTTCTAAAAGGTGAAGTGGGAGTGGCCTCCTTGTATGACCATAGCAATAAAAACGGAAGTTATAACCAGGAGCCGCGGGCCCCACCGAGGGGGGTCTGAATCGACAGTGGACACTGATTGACAGTGGACACTGATGGCGCTCCCCCCCGCCCGCCCCTTTTGAGTCTGTAAGGGTCACAATCAACTGGGAGCCTACTGGGAGCCAGGTATCATCAATGCAAAGTACTGTCCCAGGTCTCTAGGGCTAGGCACGGGAGAGAGGAAAGACAACAGCTCCATGCTATCTCTTGTTGCTGGAGTGGGCAGTACTCAGCCAAGTGCAACCTGTGACCCAAATAAAGCCCTGGCACTGGGCAGTTAGCATCACTGTAATGAGAGAGTACAGGGTGGGAAGACAGGGAGAGGCAGATGGTTCATGGACTGGGGAGATGGATCTGAAGAGGTGAGGGTGGTAAGGAAGGGCTGATGTGAGTGGCCAGCTGGCCACCGGAGTCCAGGAAGATGTGTGGGCCTGGGTTATGACCTAGGTCTTGATTTGGGGCCCTTGAGCAGCCAAGGGTGTCTGTGTTGACATCTGTGGCTCCTGCTGCAGCTGGGGGCCATTCGAAAGCCTGTGGTCTTGGCCACCACCTGGGGCCACTTTGGTGTCTGAAGGCTAACTGCCGAGCACTATGTCTGGGTCTGTAGTCAAGCCATGGCCGAGGTATGTGTTTGTATCCCCTGCCCATGTTAGTGCCAGCGCCACATGGATGCTTGCAGTCTATGACCATGTTGGTGGCTGAGGGAGGCTATGTTACTTCCAGGGCCAGGCCGATTTGGGTGACTAGGGCTGTCAGCTGGGGTGTATTATGTGGACCAGGGCTGTGCCACAGCCAAGGACTGTAGTGATGACTGTGGCTCCTGAGACCATCGAAGACCATGTTCATGCCGGGGGTCTGGGGTGCTGCCTGGGGCCATGTTGATCCTGGTGGCCTGCATTGTCATCTGGGATCATGGTGACATCCAGGCTGGGAGGCTGCCTAGGACCATGTCTGTGTCTGTGGTCATAACACAGCCAAGTCTGTATTGATGTTCGTGGCTCATGTTGCCACCAAAGGCCACATAGATGCCTGGGGTCTGGGCTGCAACCTGTGGCCATGAGGGTGTCCAAGGGCCATGCTGCCACCAGGGACATCTGATCTGAGTGGCCTGTGCTGCCATGGAGCCATGGTGATTGTGTGTCTGGGCCCAAGCTGCTGCTGAGGGCCAGGTCTGGGTCTGTGGTGATGTTCATGGCCCACATTGGCATGGAGGTCATTGGAGCTATGCTGTGTGGAGCAGGCCTGCTGTTCACTGGCCCTGGGATAACTGGTCCTGCACCCTTGCTGGATACTGCAGCAGGTGAGCTGGCAGTACCCCTCAAGGGAGAGCTCACCCCCCCAGGCTCCCCCACACTCAGGACTGCATAGTGACCCTGTCTCAAGAAAGAAAGGACCCTTTTTTCTAATACCATGGCTTTGTAGCAATGAAAAGCAGACACTGGATTTTAGATTACAGGCTATACCGTCACTCATCAGTGCTCTCCAAAATCAGCAGTCAACCCTTCCTGTTCTTGAAGGTCTCTTCTTGACAACAGTGTAGTATTCTCTCTGTTCTTTCCTTTTGCAGCCACTGTGACTGAGCCACTGTTTCTTCAGTGCCATACTTACTATTCCTGCTTCTCATAGTCCACTGGCTGAATAAGATACCTATCCATATCTATTGCTCCATCAAAGGCTATGCCTGTGTCTGTTTGTCCCACTAGAGCAGGACTCTGGAAAGAGGAAAAAAATGAATTCTCAGCTACAAGGGGCTGCTTGGGATTTTGTGATCGCCACCAATTAGAATATGGATATTCCCTGATTTATTATTCAGCTTCCTCTTTCTCCAAATTAGCCGAAGCAGACAAGGAGTGCACTAAAAGAAACCAGAACAGATAATATTTGGAATATTCCCAAAGCATTCATCCTCTAGAAGTTCCTCCATATTTCATCTGATTTTATGAAAGCCAAATTGAATATCTTTAGCAACTGCTAGGGCCACACAGTTAACTCCACCTGAAATGAAAATGAAAAAAAAAGAAAAGCTAGAGGTGCAGGGCAGTGATGGCACATACCTTTAATCCCAGGACTCGGGAGGCAGAGGAAAGCGGATCTCTGTGAGTTTGAGACCAGCATGGTCTACAAGAGCAGTTCCAGGACAGCCTCCAAAGCCACAGAGAAACCCTGTCTCGAGAAAAAAAAAAAAAAAGGAAAGAAGGAAAGAAAGAAAGAAAGAAAGAAAGAAAGAAAGAAAGGAAGGAAGAAAGGCTAGAGGTATCTCTACATATGGGCAGCCAATAGTCTAAAGGCAGACAGCAGGTTCTTTGCTCTGCAGTATGGAGACCAGGCTAGCCTTGAAATTGCAGAGATCCATTTTGCCTCTGCCGCCTAAGTGTTGGGGTTAAAGGCATATGCTACCATGTCCAGACCATTGTGACCATAATTTCGGATTCTTTTTTGTTGTTGTTTTTGGTTTCCTAGCAAGCTCTCCCACTCTTATGAACCCAGAGCCAGCTCTCTATTTCACCTGCGGCAGGTGGTAATGGGTAAGAGGGGGCCATCTTTCCCCCTGCCATACCTCCATATGGTGAAGATCTTTTCCCATTCTGTGGGCTGTCGTTTTTTCTTACTGACTGTGTCCTTTGCCTTACAGAAGATTCTCAGTTTCAGGAGGTCTCATTTATTAATTGTAGATCTCAATGTCTGTGCTACTGGTGTAATGTTCAGGAAGCGGTCTCCTGTACCAATTCATTCAAGGGTATCTCCCACTTTCTCTTCTAGAATGTTCAGTGTGGCTGGATTTATGTTGAGATCTTTGATCCATTTGGACCTAAGTTTTGTGCATGGTGACAATATGGATCTACCTGCAATCATCTGCATGTCTGAATCCAGTTGTACCAGCACCATTTGTTGAAGATGCTATCTTTTTTCCATTGTATAGATTTAGCTTCTTTGTCAAAAATCAGGTGTTCATACCATCAGGTGTGGGTTAATATCAGGGTTTTCAATTCGATTCCATTGGTTTATCTGTCTATTTTTGTGCCAATACCCATTCATACAACAAGGACATATGTTCAACCATGTTCATAGCAGCATTGTTTGTGTAATAGCCAGAACCTGGAAGCAACCTAGATGCTCTTCAACTGAAGAATGGATAGAGAAAATGTGGTACATTTATACAATGGAGTACTACTCAGCGGAAAAAAAGCAATGGAATCTTGAAATTCATAGGCAAATGGATGGAACTAGAAGAAACCCATCCTGAGTGAGGTAACCCAGTCACAAAAAGAAAAACATGGTATATACTCACTCATATATGAAATTTAGACATAGAGCAAAGGATTACCAGCCTACAATCATCTTCACCAAAGAAACTAGGAAACAAGAAGGATTCTAAGAGAAAAATGAAAGGACCCTGGAGAATGGGAAGGGCCAGGATCTCCTGACCTAACTGGGAACATGAGGGTAGGGGAGAGGGAGCTGGCAGAAAGAGAGGAGGAGAAGGGGAGTGGAGAGGAGGAAATGGAGGAGCAGAAATGTTGAGTTGGGGGAAGAATAGAGGCGAACAGGATGAGAGATACCATATCAGAGGGAGCCATTATAGGTCCGAGGAGAGATTTGGCACTAGGGAGATTTCCAGAGATCTACAAGGATGACATGAACTGAAACTCTAGGCAATGGTGTTGAGGATAACCTAAATGCCCTTCTCCTAGAATGAGACTGATGACTACTTTTTATGCCATCCTAGAGCCCTCATTCAGTGGCTGATGGAAGCAGAGGCAGACACCCACAGTGAAATACTGAACTGAACTCTTGGACCCAGTTGCTGAGAGGGAGGAATGAAGAACAAGGGGTCGGTACCAGGCTGGTAAAACCCACAGAAACAGCTGGTCTGAACAAGGGGGAGCACATGGACCCCAGACTGCTGTCTGGGAGGCCAGCAGACCTCTGAACATGGATGTCAATGAGGAGGCCTCTGCACTCTATGGGGCCCCTGGTAGTGGATCAGTATTTTTCCCTGGTGTAAGAAGGGACTTTGAGAGCCCATCCCATGTGAAGGGATGCTCTCTCGGCCTGGACACACAGGGGAGGCATAGGCCCGGACCAGGATGATGTGATGGAGTTTAGGGAGCCCCCGGGGAGGGCCCTACCCTGCCTGGGGAGTAAAGGAGGGATGGGGTGGGAGGCAGGTGGAGGGTTGGGGGAGGGTTTGGAGGGAGGGGGAGAGAGAGGGAGAAGGGATTGACATATGAAGCAAGCTTGTTCCTAATTTGAACAAATAAAAATAAATAAATAAATAGTAATAAAACAGTAAGTTCCACCCTGAGAGACACACTGCTTCTTTTTATAAGGTGCATAATACTCTAATTTCCTAAGTTCTTACAAATGTTCAATTTTCTAAAATCCACTGACCTACAATATTCTTCTTATGGACAATCATATTAATACTGCAATAAATCTGGTGCTCTAAAGCAAGACCAAAAATAGGATCTAATAAAAACACAGGGGAAAAACCCACAAAAAAAACCAAAACAACAGGAGAAAGAGGAGGCTGAATAAAAGAACAGAAAACCTTGAGTTAAAATTCAGATGAAAATGTCAAGGGAAACCAGTCTCAGAGTGTTTCCTCCAAGAAGTTAAGAACTTATGAGTAATGGGAATACCTTAGATAGCGCTTTGTTTTCCACTTTAACAAAGCCACAAATAAACATAGTACTTGAATAATACATATTCAGAGAGTTCACTGAACAGCAAACCCTCTATGAAATTAGAACAGCAATCACAGTGGACTTCACTGTTATTAGTACTCGGCACTGGGCTCAAAGTAGGCTCTCACCCCAGAAATGGTGGCTGAGCACTGCTGAGCTGAACTCCCTCCCAGCCTTCACCAACATCACAAAGCACACTTACCACAGCCTTGGTGATCTAGGGTATTATAAGGGTAGTATTTGGCTTGTTTGTTTTTTGAGAAAGACTCTTCCTCTGTAGCCCAGGCTGGACTGAACTCGTTTCCAGTCCTCTTGCTTTGACTTCCTAAGTGCTAGGAGCACCTTCAGGACCACTACACACACTTCTTTTCATAACTATTAATCACAAGAAATATCTTTTCTAACTGCAATCAGAACAACATCTTGCTCTATAACTCAAACACAAAATAAGGTTTTTCATAGTTAATTGATTCAAAAAATGTTTTTACATTTTAATTCCATTGTCGTTAAGATCTATACTCTATTTGACACCCCTCTCTACTGTCTGTAAATGTTTGCTCTTTCTATTGCACTGCAATTACAAGTAACAGAGCTCTCTGTCCCATAGACCTTTTTCTTAGCATACACATATACATGCTTGTTTGAATTCATAATGAGACAAGTTTGAAAACTGAACACACTGACAATCATATAAAAAAACAACAACAAACTACCCACTGTTTTCAATATAATCTTATCAAAAATTCTGAAAACTTACACATAGAACTGATTCTCAAATTAGCCACACACAAAGCCTTCAGAAATGCACTGCATACCCAGTGTGATTTGAGAACTGAATCTCACTAATTCTCCGCTATTGTTCCATCATACTGAACTCTTTTCCGGTGTTTTTGTAAGCCTACTATGACACAGTGTTGTCTGTGACAAAGGACGGTTTAGAGAAGCTTATACCACTCTGGAGAGAAGGGGAAAGTCAGGAAATGAATGGCAGAGCAATGCCCTACTGCATGTTAGCTTCCTGGTCAGTCCCTAGTACAGAAAGATGAAAATGTGAAATAAATTAGTTTTGTTTCTTGATTTTGTTGTTGTTCCTTCCTTCTTCCTTCCCTCCCTCCCTTTCCCCCTTTCTTAATGTCAAGAATCAAATCTAGGGCTTCACGCATGCTAAGTAACTGCTCTACCACTGAGTTATATCTCCAGATCTTCAAATTCAAATTATGCATGCACATGTAGCCATATGTATATGACATGTACACATAATTTTAGGCAGATGAAATACAACAAATTTTTAAAGGTACTTTTCTTTGAGTGTTAAGCTTATGGATTACTTTTTTCTTTATGTTTTTCTACACTAATCAAATTTTCTATCATAGCATTCATAAATAGAAAAAAATACATTTCAAAAAACAGGAGCTAAGCTTCTCTATAAATAGCCATTTTTTTTTTAAATGTGACTCTGCTGGGCATAATGGTTGATGCTTGTAAATCTAGCATTTGGCACAGTGAGATAGGAAGACTGCCAAGTTCAAAGCCAGCCTGAGCTACACAGTAGATTCTGTTTCAAAAAATAGGAAAATGGGCTCTTACAAACTAAGTCCTTTGCACTATTGTTTAGTCACTATTCTCATCAATATGACAAAATATTTTACATAAAGCAACTTAGGGAGGGAAGGATGTATTTTGGTTCATGGTTTGAGGAAATCCAATCCTTCATGGCAGGGAAGGCTAGTGATAGGATTGTGAGACAGTGGGCCACATGTCTGCAGTCACAAGTCAGAGAGAAATGAATGCTAGCACTCAGCTGGTTTTTCATTTCCTTCTTCTTCAATCCGGGACACCAAGCCATGGGGTGGTCTCTCTGCTCTGTTCAACTTCTCTGGCAATGCCCTCAGACATTCAGAGGTGATTCTAAATCTAGGTGAGGTGACAGTGAAGATTAACCATCACAGACATGGTATCTATGTATACATTTTATTTAGTGAGGCTGAAGGTTTGTGTTTCTATTATAAGTCCATGCTCAGGAAGCATCCTGTTGGAGCTAAAAGCTAATGTCAATGACCCTAGGATATAAGCTGTGTGAGGGCAGGCTCTGTCTGTTTTGTTTATTGCTCCATTTTCAACTTCTAGAACAGTGCTTGACACAGAGTAAGCACAAGCCAATATTTGTTTAAAATGCTCAATTTGAAAAAAGATTGTCACATTTATTTTGTGTGTGCATTGTGTGAATGCCATGGCAGGCAGGTAAAGATGAGGGACAGCTGTGGAAGTCAGTTCTCTCCTTCTACCATGTGGGTTCTGGGGATTGAACTCAGGTTGTCAGGCTTGGTGACTTCTCCTGAAAGACACTTGGACTGCCCAGGTTTGTTCTTAAGTACTCTACTTTAGCACTCATAATAAAAGAGAATGTACACTAAATCTTATATTCGAGGAAACTCATGATTTTATGCCATTGTCTTACTACTCATGGAGAACACAGGTATCTAACCTGAGACACAGGGAGAACAAAACATGTTATTCCTTCTACAGGCTTCAGAAAAAACACAGAGCAGCAGCCTGGTTGCAGGTAAGAAGAATTTAATCCCCTCCCTGAGCAAACCTCTTCCACCCTGCACCATGACCCACAATAAAAAGTACACTTCACTCAAACCCCAACAGCAAACTAGAATGCATGTAATTAAAGTACAAGTCCCACAGAACACTCCATGAGTTATAGCTATACACTCTGATATTGTTGATATTATTCAATTTCATATTATTAAGATAAGAATTATGATCTACCATGCTAAATCTACAAGGTTGGGCAACCAAGGACCCCTTAGCTTAGCCATAAGAGCAATATCACACTTAAAGAAAACACACTGATTCAGATCCAGAGCTCCTAAGCATATAAGGATGATCATCATGACCTTTTTCTGGACAGAAAGAATGCAGTATTAGACAAAACCAAGCAAGTTTGAAGGGGCTGTATATTGATCAGGGTTCTCTTGAGTAGCAGAACTTATAGAATGAATCTCTATCTCTCTCCCCATATATACATATATACACTATATATAATTATACAACATGTTTGTATGTTTTACATTTATGTATTATAATATGTATGTGATTTATTATAATGACTTACAGGCTGTGGTCTAGCTAATCCATCAATGGCTGGCTATGAATGGATAGTTCAAGAATCCAGAAGTTGCTCAGTCTACAAGCTGGATATCTCAGCAGCAAACACTGGAATCCCAAAGAAGTAGGCTCTAATGCCAGGGAAGGAAGGATTTGCTAGCAAGGGGAAAGCAAGCAGGCAAAGAGCAAAACCTTCCTTCTTCTATGTCCTTATATGTCCAGCAGAAGGTGTGACCCAGATTAAAGGTGTGTCTTCCCTACACAAGATCCGGATCAAAGGCGTGTGTCATCCCACCTCAAAGGTCAGAACTAGTAAATGGATCCACCTACTTCAAGAGGAAAAAAAAATCCCTCAAAGTTATGACCTCCATTTCTGGATTCTAGTTAATTCCAGCGGTAGTCAGGCTGACAACCAAGCATAGGCATCACAGGCTGTAAGAACTCCCAGCAGGGGAACACAGCACATAAAGTTTATAATGATTGCGAAGGAAAGACACAGACAGATAAATTACCATCCTTGTTCAGAATACCCAAGATCAGGAATTTAGGGCCACAGGATTTATTAAAAAAGGAAGGCCAGTATACAATATATAAAGAAAAAAGGAAACAGTTGTCCTAAACTCTTAAGCAAAAGACTTATCCTAGTGTGGAGCTGGGCAGAGCACCAGATAACAGAAGAATGGTGCCTTCACCAAGGACTGAGGAGGCTGAGGCTCTCATGACTCTGAAGGCTCAGGTCATTATCATCCCACAGGGTACACAGGTGCAACTGACACAGGTGGGGAATAAACTCACTGCCTTGTTGGCCAGCACTCAGGCCATAGATCCCTGATCTTGGATGTTCTGAGCAAAGATGGTAGGTTGTCTGTCTGTCTCTAATCACTCTTAGTCTTCTTTGTTTATTTCAAGACACAGTTTTTCTGTGTAGTCTTGGTTGTCCTGGGACCCACCCTATCTGTAGACCAGGCTGGCCTCAAACTCAGAGATCTTGCCTCTGAGTCCAGAGTACTGGGATTAAAGGTGTGGGTCACCACTGCCCAGCTGTGAGCTCTTAATTTTGACAACAAATGCTACTGTGTTTTAAAAATTCTCAAAAAGGACACTAGGTGTGGTTGATGCATCTTTAATCCCAGTACTTGGAGGCAAAAGAAAGCAGATTTCTGTGAGTTCAAGCCCAGCCTGGTCTACATTTAGAGTTCCAGGCCAGCCAGAGTACACAATAAAAGCCTGTTTCATTAAAAAACAAAAGCAAAATAAGAAAATACCTCTCTAGGATGCATTAGTGTCTGCTCTAAGTTTGGAACTAGCAGACTTAAAGAAGCCATTTAAACTACCAGTAGCAAGGGCAATGATTCTTCAATTTGCACTTTTTCCAAAAAACGATTAGCTCTAACAACCAGAGTACACCCTCCTGCCAGTGGGAAGTAGCAGCTGATGGTGATTTTCGAAAGGAAATCAAATATTTATACTTACAGAGCTAATCAATATCTGTGAGTCACATTGTTTTACTCTGATTAGAACAAAAGGGTGGATACTAACTAATCACTAGGAAGCTAAGTAAATAATTATATCCTGTTATATCCTTCTAATGTGCCTCTTATAACAATACCAGCATTAAAACCTGTAAGAAAAATGCCAACTTATTTATTTATTTGGTTTTTCAAGGTAGGGTTTCTCCGTAGCTTTGGAGCCTGTGCTGGAACTCGCTCAGTAGACCAAGCTGACCCTGAACTCACAGAGATCTGCCTTCTCACCTGTCTCTGCCTCTGGAGTGCTGGGATTAAAGGCATGTGCCATCATCACCCAGAGGAAAATGACAACGTATTTACAAAGGAAAATACTACAGCCCTCTGAAAAGAAACCTAAAAAGATCGAAAAGCATGGAATAATATATTCCTAGTCTGAAATAATGTCAATGAACAATATAATAAAGCTATATTAAAAATCAAGTGAGAGAAACATTTCAAGACAAACACAAACTAAAGCAATTTGTGACCAGATGATACACAGAGAAACCTTGAACACAAAGAGGAAAGAAGTCTCACTCAGGAAAGCACAGCATGAAATTTCAGATTGAAGAAGATAAACAAAGGTAACACCAACAGAAAAGGGGTACACCAACAAACTTACCAACTTTATGTCAAATGGGGGAAACTGAAATCACTTCCCCCAATTGAGAATGAAATACAAATGCCCTCTCTGCTCACTCTTATTCTAAAGTAGACCAGTAAGGCAAGAGAGAAAGGGGATACAAACAATAAAGAAGTCAAATTGTCTGTATTTATAGAATATCTGATTTTATGCAAAAAGATACTAAACCCACTATAAAATCCTTAGATCTGAGAAACTTTATGCAATGTAGCAGGTTACAAAATGAACATACAAAAACCAGTAGCTCTTTGTGTACTATGAATGAACTTGTCAAGAAAGAAATCGAGTTGAAAGAGAAGCCCATTCACTTCATCTCAAAAAAATTTTTTAATGAAATAACTAGCAATAATTCTAATCAAGGAATTGAGACAGCTCCCAATGAAAACTTAAAAGACACCGAATAAAGAAAACAAATAGCACTAGAAGATGTAAAGACCTCCCATAAACATGGTCCAGCAATTCAATTACAACAATGGATGTAACTCAAATTTACTGGTTCAATGTAATTCCCATAAAAATTCCATAACATTCTTCACAGAACTGAAGAAAACAATCCTCAAATTCATACAGAAGAACAAGACCCCAGCCAGCCATACCAATTCTAAGCAGCAACAACAATGCTGGAGGTATCATACTACCTGACAAATTATGTTACTGGGACTTTAAACCATGAGCAGCAGGGTACTGACCCAGAACCTGATATACAAACTAACTGACAGAATAGAGGACCCAGAAATGAATAACTACATAACCTCCTTAATTTTAGACAAGGTAACAAAAATATACATTGGGAAAAAAAAAGCCTCTTCTAAAACTGGTGCTTGAAAAACTGATATTCGTATGCAAAAGAATGAAAGAAGATCCTTGTCAAGTTCTCTCTCTTTATAAACTTCAGTTCAAAATGAATCAAAGACCTAAACATATGACCAGGCACCCTGAAACTGCTAGAGGAAAATACAAGGAAAGCACATCAGGATATAACTCTGGTGGCAGGAGAGATGGCTCAGCAAGGGATTTTGATGCCCTCTTCTGGCCTCTGCAGGCACCAGGTATATACTTGGTGCATGGACATTCGTACAGATAAAACAATTAAAAGTTTTTTTTAAAAGATAAACAAATAGGTAAGGACTTTCTGAAAAGAATCCAAGTAGGTCAGGAAACAAGGGCAAGAACTGACACATGGGACTAAGATGTATATAAATAAAAATATAAAGACATCCATAATTTTCTACACTACCAAATGAAGCAATAAAAAATCTCAGAAATGGCTAAAATGAAGCAGAAGTTACCTTATCTTAGGAGAAAGAAGCTGATTCTTGAAGAAAAATACAAACTCATATTTGAAAACATCAAATTTTCTATACAATTAATAAAGCAAAAAGAGGATGAAATATAAGACTATACCCCATTCCCCAAAATATCCCCTATGAAAATATATGTATGTGTAAAAGCTATAAATGCATGTTTACATACATATAAAGATGAATATGAAAATTCAATTATGCTGTATCAAGAGAATATTTCTAAATAGGAATACAACAAGTGAACCAAGACACAGAAAAATGTTTTGCAGGCACATAAACTAAATGACTTGGTAAATTCCAAGGGCAGGCAAATTTACAACAGTAGTCCACCATTATATAAGGAGAGAATAATTTCCAAGACACTCAGTGTATATTTGAGTGCTTAGATAGGAGAGAACCCTATTGTTCAACTGGAACCTCCAGCTCACTCCTGCTGGGTCTGAGAAGCCCCGCTCCCTCCAAATCCCATCCTCTCAGAGAATCTCCAACAAAGTAAAGCCCAAAAAGCCTCGTTCTGCATTCTTGGCCACTGTGGCAGCTCCTTCCCTGAAGTTTCCAGCAACCCAAGTTCCCACCTAAAGTGTTATACTTGGACACAAACCCAGCTTGTATTAGACATGTTCTCTCTCCTCACCTACAGGGCATATAAGCTCCCTGCTTTAGTTCAGGTGCATGACTTCTGTCTTTTCTCCTGCCTTGATCTCTGGGGCTGGAGAACTCACCCGAGAGTTACTTTGCTCAGATTAACTTTTACTTTTTTAATTTTGCTTGATCTGGCTTACTAAGTCAGTGGAGAAATCTATTACTGTGTTACAGAAAACATATTACCTATCTATTTTGGTTTTGTCCTATATGTACATATTTGTGTCAAAGTTTAATTTATAGATTAAAAGATTAACAATAGCATGATAAAATGGACAACTATAACATTAGAATTTAATGCTACTGGCAGCAGCAACAGAAACCCTAAGACAGTCTAAGAACTAGGAAATTATAAAGCAATAAATTAGTTATACCTATAAGGAGAAAAATGTGTCCACATCAGCATGCAATGTACAAAATTATTTTTTCATCATTTTTGTCTTCAGTTAAAACAAACTGCTGTGCAAACCAGAAGAACTCTTCAATGGGCCCACAGAACCCACATAAAAGCTGGGTGCCCACAAAAATGCTGGGTGAGCTTCCCACCTGTGTACGGAGACACCCTAGCCCCGCCCAATAGTCATGGGACAGGTGCCAGGTGGACCTGGGACTCGCCCATAAGGGCGTGGTGAAGGAAATCCGGTGTGACGTAAGGGAGCTTTATAAGGGCTGCACTGGAATACCCTAGCACCTTTAATGGCCGCACTTGCTGGGTTCCTGTAACCTCGCTCTGGCCCGCGTCTTGCCCTGGTGTTTTCTTGATTAAAGAGACTTCACCATTCCGGATCACAGTTCATCTTTGGCGCACGTTCAAACCCTATTAGTTGGCGCCCAACGTGGGGCTCCGCTGCGACCGCTACAGCTAAGAAAGGCAGCTTAGCCCAGGAGGGGCAGGGAGCACCCCGCCTGGGCATTTCCACAGTGAGTTACCCATACTGCTTCTCCCTCCCCGAGGCTGGTATTGGTCCTTCCGGCCCGCCCGACTTCCCCACTCCCTGCGCAGCCAGTATCGGTCCTTCCCGCCTGCCCGAATCCTGCCTCCCACGGTTGCCCTCAGCACTCCTGCGCTCTGAGCGCCGCCGAGCACAGCTAGGGCACTTGGCGGGCACAACTGAAGCCACCGTTTGCGCTCCCACCGCACGGCCACTGGCGCCTTTCCACCCTGCACCGCCCGGACCTCTGACTACCCACCGCGGTATCTCCACACCACCAGCGTGAGTTCCCCCTGCCCACCCATCTGCCCGCCCATCCACCCGCCCGCAGGAGACCCGGCCCCGGCCTTGCCCAGCTACCCGGCCGCCTGGAGAGTTCTCCTGCACACTCACTTTAGCTACGTGTGTGCACTTAGGGCCTGAATGCAGGAGCTGCCTGCGTGCACAGCAGAGGGTTTTCAACTTTCATCCACAGGGAAAGCACCCCTCCTCCCCGCTGCGCTTCTGCTCGCCCCTGCCTCTTCACGCTGCTAACCATTTCCCTGTTCCCGCCTGCCTGTCTACACCTGCGGCCGCTGTCTGCTGGGCCAGCCCTGGCAGGGTTAGCTTTTCAACTCTAGCTATGGGCATAGCCACCTGCCTGACGCAAATACCTGCCAGGTACGTTCTAAAGATTTCCTTAGGCAAAAGCAGATTTCTGTGAGTCCGATCCTACTCTAGACAGACGCGGCTGTGCCACCTGCTGGCCAGATGTGGTTACTGCAACTGGAAATGGAATTACCAATAAATATGGCTGCATTTCCTTTACAGTTAGACATGTATAACATATCTTATGCTTTATGCATTCACTGCTGGAGGAGCAGGCTGACTTGCAAAATATTGGCTTATATGTCTTGTTAGCTGTGACTTTATTGATTCACGTGTTGTTGTTCCTCAGGAACAGAAGGAAGTCTGATTTCTCCACCCACTTGCAGGACATACAAGCCTTACGTAGCCAGGTTCTAAATGAATCAAAACTTACCTATTCATTACTTCTTGAGCTGTTAGAACAAAAACTGGATGATAGGCTTCGTTCAATGTTCTATACGATGCAGGCAGATCTGTCTACTACTCAAGCTGAAGTGCAGCACATTTATAACAACATGAAAGTAGACAGATGCTCCATCTTAGAGTCTTTACAGGCTGATCGGGCAAAGGACCATGATGAGATTCAGGAACTGAAATCTAGTTTAGGGATGCTACAAACTAAACAGGCTACAGACCATGGTGCCTTAATGGCTAGGCAGGCAGCAGACCGTGAATTGTTGGAGACGGCATGCAGCTGCTTAGAAACTCAGCTAGGCTCTCTCTCCTATTCCTTTGTTACTAAGGTATAAAATACCCAGAATAGGCTTCAACAATCAGATAATGCCACTAAATCAATGGCTGGGAAATGTGAGAGGGACTATAATGAACTTAGAACTGAGTTTCAAAGCTGACAGGAGGAATTACAAACCAGGGTCACCAAGCTGGAAATGTCTACTGAGTTCATGGCAGAGATGAATTGCAACCTTGATTCTAAATTTCAGTCTCTGGATGGCTATTTCCAGGCCACCCAAATGCTAGCTAGGGATGAACGTATTACCCATCTAGAAAATCTTACAGGAGAATTGTTGAAGCAAATCGTGGATTCCACATCACACCTTGAATCTTTTATGGTGGATGAGATTAAAGCCTCTCATGAGGAAATTCTGACCCGGCTGACATATCTTGAACAAGAAGACACTGACTCACTCTGATCCAAGATGCACAATTCGAGAAGGTATTTCAATCACCCTAAAGCAGTTACACACACACCTTTAGTCTACCCGGCCATGGTGGTGGACAAGCAATCATCTAAAAAACACTCCCAGGGGCAGACAGCATATACGTGGCAACCAACCCAATTAAAGGATCTTAGGCATATTAAAGAATCGGTTGTCTCGTATGGTCTTCATAGCCCATATGTAAAACAGCTGTTGCATTCATGGGCCACCTTTAACAGGGTGACGCCCGCAGATTGGGTAGGATTGGCATCAACTGTCCTTGAGAATTCTTGCCTAATTGAATGGAGGGCGTTATTCAGGGAAGAAGGCGGACTCTTAGAACAGCAAGCCGCCAGGGACGGAGTTGATGCACCTCTCCAAAAAATCCTAGGAGAAGGTATAAATTTATTCTGACCCACAGATTCAGGCTGAATATGATGACCATACGCTGTCCCTATGCAGGACAGCAGCACTAAATGCATGGGACAAGGTTCGTGAATCAGGAGAACAACTAGAAGCTTTTGCGAAAATAGAACAGGGACAAACAGAACCATTTGAAGACTTCTTAGACAGATTGACCAGAGCAGTAGACAAACAGGTAGCAGATCCAAAGATACGACATTCAATTGTGTATAGCTTAGCTTATGACAGTGCAAACCCAATGTGCAAAAGAATACTTTTGCCTCTAAAGATCAGCTCAGCTCCACTAGAAGAATGGGTTCTGCATACTGCCCAGGTTGACTGTAACATACGAGATGCTGGAATCTGGGCAGAAGAAGCTGTCCCAAGAGGTTTCAACAGACAACAGGAGATTAGAAAAGATAGCAACAGAAGGACTTGGGAAGGAAGAGCACCTTACAGGGGCTCACACAGGTACCGAGAGGCCAGTGCTCATCGCCACCATGACCCAGAGCCTTGCATAGGAAGAGCACGCTCCAGGAGTCCACGGAGGTGTCAGGAGAATAGATGTTTCAGCTGTGGTAAAATAGGACATATAAGGAGAAATTGTAGACAGAGAAATTCTAATGATTCCCGACGTGACAGGTCATTGCCCTCTGGGTTATGTAGGAGATGTGGTAAGGGCAAACACTGGACTAACGAATGCAGATCAACTAGGGATTTTCAGGGGAACTTATTGGCGCTGGGAAATTCGGAAGGGGGCCTCAAGCAGTCCCCTACCCCGAGAACAGTTCGATCATTCCCAGTAACAGTGGAAGACAATCTCTTGCAGGACAAATAGATAGTTCCTTGCCTATGGTGGAAAATGATACTGCTCTAGAGGGTAGTTTGACTAGTAATGAAGAATCACATGTGACTGGTGAAAATGAGAAACACATATTTTGGCAAGCTTCTATTATGATAAAAGACCTCAGTTGAAAATTAAAATTAATAATAAAGTTATTTCTGGCTTAGTGGACATTGGAGCCGACGTAACTATTATCACTCAGAAAAGTTGGCCTAAAAAATGGCCGCTTAAAGAGGCAAATGTACAATTTTTAGGAATTGGAACTCTATCTAGAGTTCGACGGAATGTTAACTCGGTGGTCTGTATACTGAAACCTTACGTAGCAGATATTGCTATAAATTTATGGGGTCGTGATTTATTACAGCAATGGAATACTCAAATTAACATCCCTCCAGTGTCAGATACGAATTCTAGACAATTGCTGGATAGTAGAAAGGATCGGGTAAAATGCCATGGAAACTGGTTACCAACTATCCAGGCTGTACAGACACTAAATACAAATGACAGGCCTTCAGAGGAACCAAAGGCCCTGCCATTGAAATGGCTTACAGATGAACCGGTCTGGATAGGGCAATGGCCTTTGACCTCTGAAAAGCTTGAGGCTCTAGAAAAGTTAGTACAGGAACAGTTAGAGGCTGGTCACATAGAGCAATCTACCAGCCCTTGGAATTCTCCTGTATTTGTCATCAAGAAGAAGTCAGGTAACTGGAGAATGCTGACAGACCTGAGAGCCATAAATAAGATAATTCAGCCTATGGGCTCTCTACAGCCTGGAATGCCATTGTCTTCCTTATTACCTAAAGGATGGCCGATCATAGTAATTAACCTGAAAGACTGCTTTTTTCACTATACCGTTACAAGAAAGCGATAGAGAGAAGTTTGCATTTACAGTGCCAACGCTTAATAACTCACAGCCAGTTCGGAGATACCAATGGAAGGTTTTACCTCAGGGGATGCTAAATAGCCCCACCTTGTGTCAACAATTTGTACAACCTTTGGAAATAATTCGTAAAAAATTTCCACAATCTCTTGTTTATCATTATATGGATGATATTCTTTTAGCAGATTCTAATGAGGAAATTTGGAACGTATGTTTAAATTGGTGAAGGAGGTTCTGCCTAGATGAGGTTTACAAACTGCCCCAGAAAAGATACAAAGAGGAGATTCTACTAACTATTTAGGATATAAGATAGACTTACAAAGAATCAGACCTCAAAAGGTACAAGAACGGACCGTTATCAAACTCTTAACAGTCTTCAGAAGCTACTGGGAGAAATTTCTCAATTACAGACGATTATTGGTGTGGAAGGACACGACTTAAAGCATTTAAAAATGGCACTAAAAGGTGATAAGGACTTAAACAATCCACGAATATTATCTGCTGAGGCAGAAAAAGAGCTACAATGGGTAGAAAACCGAATATTGGATGCGCATGTAGATTGGATAAACCTTGATCTAGACTGCATTCTGGTTATCTTGCCATCCAGAGAATATACCCTTCTGGGATTCTGATGCAGAGGGAAGACACTATATTGGAATGGATATTCCTGACACATAAACAGAACAAAAAGTTAAAGACGTATATAGAAAAGATTTCTGATTTGATTTTAAAGGGCAAATTAAGACTTCGTCAGTTGAATGGGAAAGACCCAGCAGAGATTATAGTACCTTTAACTAATGATGAAATTTCCTCCTTATGGAAGGATAATGAATATTGGCAGATAGCTCTCACCGACTTTTTGAGAACAATTAGTAACAACTATCCCCAAACCGACAGAATTAAATTAATAAAAAAAGACAGTTTGGATTCTTCCATGCATTGTAAGACAAACTCCCATTTCTGGAGTTCTTACCTTCTACACTGACGCTAACAAAACAGGTAAGGCTGGTTATAAAGCAGGTGAGGTAAGTAAAGTAGTTCAAAGTCCATATACATCTGTGCAGAAAGCATAATTATATGCAATTCTTATGGTGCTTATGGATTTTACGGAACCTCTTAATATAGTTACTGATTCCCAATATGCAGAGAGAGTCGTCTTGCACATAGAGACTGCAGAATTTATCCCTGATAATACTGAACTAACCTCGTTGTTCTTGCAGTTACAGGAAACAATCAGAAACAGAAGTAACCCACTGTACATTACGCATATCAGATCCCATATGGGTCTGCCAGGCCCACTGGCACAAGGCAATGACGAGATCGATCGTTTATTGATTGGCACTGTGCTAGAAGCCTCAGAATTTCATAAAAAGCATCATGTAAATAGAAAGCGTTTAAAGAAGGACTGCTCCATCACTTGGCAACAAGCCAAGGAGATAGCGAGAAACTGTCCTACTTGTTCCTTTTATAATCAAACTCCACTGCCAGCAGGATGTAATCCTAAAGGCCTTCGGAGGAATGAGATCTGGCAAATGGATGTCTTTCACTTTACAGAATTTGGAAATTTGAAATATGTGCATCATACCATTGACACATTCTCAGGTTTCCAATGGGCTACTGCTCTCAACTCTGAAAAAGCTGATTCCGTTATTACACACCTACTGGAGGTGATGGCAGTTATGGGCATACCGGCGCAGATAAAAACTGACAATGCTCCAGCATATGTCTCCACAAAAATGAAACAGTTCTTCAAATATTATAACATTAAGCATGTCACAGGTATACCACACAACCCTACAGGACAAGCAGTCGTTGAAAGGTCTAACAGGACACTTAAGAAGATGCTCCATAGGCAAGCTGGTAAGTAGAAACCCCCCAAACATAGATTGCATAATGCTTTATTAACGCTAAAATTTCTTAATGCCAATGACAGTGGACAAACAGCTGCAGAAAGACACTGGACTACGAAAAAAACTGCTGAACTGAACCAACCAGTGTATTTCAAAGATGTGCTGACCTCGGTATGGAAACCTGGACATGTGTTACGTTGGGGTAGGGGTTTTGCATTTGTCTCCACAGGAGAAGAAAATCTTTGGATACCATCAAAATTGATCAAGATTTGAGTTGAGGAAGACAACCCTCTCGACAAGGATGACTGACAGTATTTACTGAGGAACCCTCCTCCAGAAGTCAAAGGACTCTACATATGTGGATACTTAAGAACTCTATGTCTCTTCATTTCCTAGTCCCTATTCAATTAAATCGATGCTGGATTTAGAGTTGGATTTGGCTTTCCTACTCTAAAATCCAAGCATGTTATTTAACAACATTTTAAAGTTTTTGTGTTATATCAAGAAGCCAATTGCTGTAATACAGAATAAATGAAGAATAAGAGGACTATCTTTGTCTTTTCTTGGCTCTTTCTTTCAAGGCCTACACCCTCTCATAATTGTTGTTCTTCAAGGATTGCCTTTCCCAGTACACATACATGAACAAGCGAACATTTCTCTGATGACTCTTATGTTTGAGTCCCATATAGCCAACAAGAACCAGCCTGACAGCAATCCCTGCATGCTCCGGAAAAAGAATTGGACTATACCTTCCCGACTGCACTGGATTCAACTCACTCCGTTTCGACCGACACTCCAACCAGAATGACTTCAATCAAGTTGAGGATTTCAACGTAGATCTTCAATCAAACAAATCTCATCTAACATGGACTAGACATAACTCATTAGAGACCTTCTCTATACTAGCATTTTTTTCCATAGGGCCCACATGACTATCATCATCCCATTTCAGCAGGAAGTAGCCTAGAAGATGCTACGCCCCCCGTTCCCCATTATTGTTTATTAGGGTAGTATAAGCCTAGTTAAGAATGACCTTCTTATTGTTTAGAGTCGTGATTGGAAGAAGGTGTTCAAGTTAGACACCTTTTCCATATGACTTTAAGACTTAGAATAGACATAGGATGTGTCATAGCAGATTATTGTATCTTCTTGTATTTCACCTTTATGATTGTTAGTTTTGGATATTTTACACTATTAAGTTTTAATCCTCTTTTAGACTAAAAGGGAAATTGTAGGGAGACACCCTAGCCCCGCCCAATAGTCATGGGACAGGTGCCAGGTGGACCTGGGACTCGCCCATAAGGGCGTGGTGAAGGAAATCCGGTGTGACGTAAGGGAGCTTTATAAGGGCTGCACTGGAAGACCCTAGCCCCTTTAATGGCCGCGCTTGCTGGGTTCCTGTAACCTCGCTCTGGCCCGCGTCTTGCCTTGGTGTTTTCTTGATTAAAGAGACTTCACCATTCCGGATCACAGTTCATCTTTGGCGCACGTTCAAACCCTATCACACCTGTAACTCCATCCTCACAAGGGAGACAGGATCCATGCAGCAAGCTGGCTAGTTAGACTCGCTATATTGGTAAGCTCTGAGTTTGACTGAGACCATGCTTCAACAAAAATGGTGGAGGATCAATTAAGGAAGATTCTTGACATCAACCTCAAACCTCTACTCACTTGCTGTATGGACATGTGCACCCCAGATGCAAGCGGACTTGCATGATGCACACATGTACATTATGCACGTGTGAAAAGAATCAAAAGAGGTATGTAAAGGAATTTAAGCAATTCACCTAGCCATCAAGTGTGGGAGGTAGAGGGTTCCTAGTTGGCTGAACAGCTCATAATTAGGGGCCATTTACTTCCACCCTTGTTTCATAATCTGGTAGCAACAGAACAGTGTATTAGTTCTTTATAGTTACATGGCAAACAAGAAATAGGTACTGTCTCATTCAGCTTTTGAGCCATCAGGAATTTGAAAGGAGCTTTGTGAAGTGTTCTGCCTCAAAGCATCTTCTGAGGTTCAGTGGACCATGGGCATCTGGGAAGCCCCATCTGGAATTTGGAGATCTTCTACTAGGGCTCCTCAAGCAGCCTAAAGACCTCTCCTTTCCCCCTCTCACAGATCTGCTTAAAAGGGCATGTAACCTCCCCTAGAGCTGTGTTCTATGTGTGGAAAAAAAAGAACCCTGCACCGTCTCAGGGTGGTAATGTCATTTCTGCCACTCTGTTGGACCAATATACCAACTCTGGTACAGCGTGTGTTGGTGTGAGAAGTGTTAAAGGTAAGCATACCATCAGACAGGGGCATTGAAGATCATGTTAAAAGACTGGCTGGCCAAGACACACGGGGTGGGGGGGGTGGGGGGTGGGGGTGGGGGGGGGGGCTAGGCCCTATCCCAAAGGATACAATAGACTCTGATGACACCCTATGGAAGACCTCACCATCCAGGGGGAGCAAAAAGGATATGTGATAGATAGGGTTTTAGTTGGGGGGAGGAGGGGAGGACGGGAGGGAGAAGGGAACTGCAATTGTCATGTAAAACAATCCTGTTTATAATTCAAATAAAAAAAAAAGTTGGAAAAAAAAAGGCTGGCTGGCCATTATACCCTCTGACCCTTGGTAAGGTAATGTTTTATGTTGAATTCAGTCGTTGATTTCCAAAAACCCTAAAATATCATCAGTATCTCCATCTTTAACTCGGAACCAGGTATCAAGCCATTCCTGGCCTGTGCTTTCTCGGGCATTTCCTAGGATGGTTTCTGTTGTGCTATGACTTATGACAACAACATTTGGCCATAGCTCTTCATTCATTGTCTATAGTGCTTTTACACTAAAAGACAAAGTCTGGTAGCTTCAATGATGACCAAGTGGCTTACAATGTCAAACTATTTATTGCTTGGCTTTTAACAGAAAATAATTATTTTTTCTTTATGTATGTGGGTGTTTTCATTATGACTAAGCTAAAGAAACCAGTTAATTAACTTAAAGATTTGGGGGGTTAGCTACAGATAACCCTATATATAATCCTATTGAAAAATGGGAGAGAGCATGTGCTTAGCAAGTTTGAGGTCCTGAGTTCAATTCCCTGACTGTGAAAAAGGAGAAATGGAAAGTACATATGAGCATGTCACTGAAATCCAGCCAGGTATAACTTCATTCAAAATTTTTTACATATGTATATACATATAATTATACATTATATATGTATTTTTCAATTTATTATTTTTATTTATGTGTGTCTGTCTCATGTGTGGATGCCTGTAGAGGTCAGAAGAGGGTACCTAGCAGTAGCAATACAGGTATTGGCTATGTGGGTACTGGGATCCAAACTTCCAGGCCTCTGAAAAACAAGTGCTCTAGCTACAGAGCCATCTCTCCAGCCCCTATACATGTATTTTCAAGTATAAAACAATTTATTTCCCCATACCTTTTTCAATCAACCTTGGTATTCATTATTTCTCCTCCCTCCTCCCAAGCCCAAGTTCCCTTTCCCATTTCCCCCTTCATAGTACCTGTATCCTACTAACCCACCCTCTAGAGCTCCTTCCCCTGACCCTCATCCCACTGTGGTTCCTTTTTATTTCCTTGTTTTTTGTGGTTATTTCAGGTTATATACTCATATCTTAAAGATTTGGAGCTAGGATCCACAAATTAGAAAATCATGTGGCATTGTCCCCACCCTCAAGAGCCATAGACTAACAAAAACCTTGGTTCCAGACATCAGAAACCACTTCAAATTGTTCTTCAAGGATGTCCAAGAGACTCCAAAACAATTTCATCCTTGGTTGCCAACTAGAACTTGAAAACATGACCCTATTATACTGAAGACACCATACCCTGAGACACAGGACTTCAAGGAATTGAGCTGCAACAGACCTAGACACCTCTTCTCTGAGCACTGGCTCTCACAGTATCAGAGGGTGTTATGCAAGCTGGCAGTTCTACTCGGCTGTAAAGCCCCTGAACCAAAGCAATGATTAAACAGTAAGCTATCCACAATGCTGCAGTCGCGGCACTTCTATCTTGGGGTAACAAACAGCTGTCTAGCTGGATTTAGAGCCCACTCAGCAGAAGGGAATTCATGCCTGGCACTGTAAACCTAGCCAATGATCTGTGGCTGAAGAGGTCATAGACCTAAGAGAAGAACCTTCAACTGTCATGTTCCTAAATCAATATAATTTCTAACTGTATTCTAAATACCTTTACACCCATAAATAATGTACCTCTCACATCTTATCCAAGAACAGTTCTATTAGGAGCTGTTTCTGGTGGAGGCAGAATGGAGTCTTTGTAAGCTTACAGTTGTGGCCTGCTTAAGTTGTGGGATAGGCACCCCACAATCATTTATTCCGTGCATTCTGTCCAGTGTGGGTCTCTGTAATAGACTACAACTGTTGTAAAAAAAATCGTACAGGTTCTCAATATTGCACAAAATTCTCAAAAACTAATAAAAAATACAAAAAGGAAAAGAAATTCAAGCAGGCAATAGCTATAAGCTCCCTGCTAGGACTCGGTTCTGCTTCCACCAGATCGTTCCCCACAGATAAGTTCACCATCTTCAAGGCTCAGCTCTTTGGATTCTTTTTTACATGAATGTAAGCACATGCTGAGCTGCCTCCCCAGCTACATCTGACTCATGTTAAGTCTGAGAGGAGAGGCATTTGCTTCCTGTACTCTGTGCACCCCTTAAGTGCAAGGTGGCATGAATCTTCAAAACATAGTTTTCTTAAAACTTCACAGGTCTCTTAGGAGTCTCCCTTTTTTTTGGTCTCTTAGCAGTCCCCCCTCCCCCTTTTTTAACATTAATCTTGAAATTCTGTCGAAAGGGCTGACACAAGGATCATTTCCCTAAGATTCCTAGAAGTCATACTATTTGCTAGATAAATTCACCAGTAACACTATTAGCCTGAAAACTCCTCGGGGGCAGCACCTTTCTTAAGTGCCAACAAAGGTGTTTACAAGCAAACGCTCAGCTTCTCCTCAGAACTTGTTTTCCTGACAGTACCTTGGGCTGGAAGCAGCTTCTCTCTACCACCCTTGTTGGAAATGGAACCCAGAAACTTAAGCATGCTGGGAAAGCACTCTATTACTAAGCTAAATTTCCAACCATGAAAGCTGTCACTTGTTACATTTTATATCATTCACTGACTGATACTGTTGATGTTTACTGATCCTTTTGTTTGTGAGCTGATTCTAACTAATGTAGTCCTGGCTGTCCTAGTACTGGCTGTATAGGTCAGGCTGGCCTTGAACTTGCAGCAATCTTTGCGCCTCTGCCTTCTGAGAGCTGGGTTACAGGCATTCACCACCCTACCTATCAGTCCTTTCTTCACACACTTCCCTCACATTTTACTACAAGAAGCAAGAATAAACTAGGCAACACCTTCAACTCTCTGGGTGGCAATTTGCTTATCTGTATCACCCAGTTCATTACCCACCTTTTTCCAGTTTGCATATAACTATGGTGACTGTGTTATAATGATCCTCTTTCCTCAGTTTTTAATAAATTCCCCTGAGTTTTCTTTGAGCCCTAATTGGTGACCTCATCAAAGGACATGAGTCTACAGTTTCCTAAAACAGGAACTCATGTGGATCTGCAAAACCCACTCACCAATCACCCGCTACTGAACTTAAAGCTACATCTACTTCAAAACTATTTGTTCTGAGGTGGGAGAGATGGCTCAGTGGTTAAGAACATGGACTGCTCTTCCAGAGGACACGTTTCAATTCTTTGCACCCACATGGAAGCTCACAACCCTCTGCAATTCAGTCTTTGGGGAACATATGTCCTCTTCATTGCATGCACGTGGTGCACAGACAGGTTAGCAAAACAACCATATACATAAAATAAAATAAAATAAACTCTTTGTTCTGACAGCATCTGCCTTGTTCTGCTTAAGCTGCACCAATGGAATACATACCCATTTCTATCACCGTTCTAAAGGCTGGAAAGTGTAAGATCAAGGACACAGCAGATTTCACTGAGTGATAAGGTCTACTTCCTATTCACAGAAGTCAATCTGATCCTCCTTCTATTTTCACATAGTAGAAAGTTAAGCAAGCTCCTGCAGGACTCACTAAACTATTCACACGGGCTCAAGCCTTAAGATTTATCCCTTCAAATGCCATCTCACTGAGGTTTGGGCTTCAACATAGGAATTTAGGGGTGCATGCTGATCTATTGTACCACTCAACTTAGTTACCAATATTAGTATCATTCTATTGCAGAACAATTGTCCCCATTTATAATTTGAAAACACAGAAGTTAAGATTTATTGTCTTACATGGTTTCTAAATACCAGGAATCCCAGAGTGTTGGTGCAATTATTGTAACTAAGGTGCCAGTTTAAGGCTGTTCTCAAATCATATGGCACTAAGAGATTCTAGCTCTTTGCTACAAAAGTCTGGTTACATTTGGATATGAGATATCCCCAAACAGAATGCTTTTCTGGATGGGGATCTAATTTCAGAGAAGTAATTGGATCCTAAGGGCTCTGATTTAAGCAATGGATTAGTTTCTTGATGGTTTTATACTGTGATGGCATTACTGAGAAGTGTTAGAAAGTCGGAAGTGAGGTCTAGTTATAAGTAGTAGTCACTGGGGGAATGTGCCCTGGAAAGATGCCCTTGACCTTTCCTTTCCTGCTTCTCCGTTTCCTGGCCATCAGGGGCCAGAATCTCTGAAGGTCTGAGCCAAATAATTCAATCATTCCTCCTTTTGTTTTCTCAGGTTTCTGTCACAATAAAAACCCCAACCAAAAAGGCCTCTCCACAGGGACACTCACAACATACTAACTTTTATTTAGTCACCTTCAGAGTCAGAGATTTAAAACGTAAGACAAAGAGAGAAACCAAAGTATCTTTCTTAAACTAGTCTTAGAAGCAATATTCTACTGTTTTCTGTTTGTTGTGCACAGGGCAGACACAAGGGTATAAACACCAGTCCCTAGTAAGGACCACCCTAGAAGATGGTGCTTCTGAGAATGTTACCATTGCAGGGATAGTCTCATTTAGAGCACCTAGCACAGACAGCCAGTATCAACAGGGAGATTGGACTTTCTCTAAATATTTTTAACAGGAGCAGAAAAAAACTTTGTTCAGGCAGCCCTTCAACAAACGTTGATATCTTACTGTCCTGAATAGAGCAATATAGTTACCACTAAGTGAAAGGAATCAAGAAAAATGAGTTTAAAACACAACTGTTGAAAGTAACCAGAAAAAAAGATTCAGTGTGACTTTTGTACAACCAGCAGTCTGTTAGAAATGTTAATTAAGAAACATGGGGAAAATATGCAAATCAGTGCTCATAACAGCTACTAACACAGAAGTCTTGCACATTTCATTGGAAAAACAATTATTCCACAAAATTTTCCTTCATACATTACATACTAATAAAATTATTGCTAAAACTCAGGAAAAAGTCTTGATTTCACCTATCAGATAATCTGCATGATTAAAACATCTGTACATACAGCTCTGCACTACATAGCATCAGGCCAGTCTCCTATCTTCTCTTTTCCCTTTCCTAACCCTCCCTCCCCCTTCCCTCTCTACTCCTTGACCTTCCCCCCGTTTCTCGTTCCTGTGGTGAAGATAGATCCTAGACCCTTACTATCTCTGTCTCAAAACAAAACCCCCAGACAAGTACCTGGGTGTTCAGTGGTAGAGTGTATGCTTACAGCATATTAAGCCTGGAGGTCAATCCTTAGCATCAAAAGAATGAATGAATGAATGATGCTCGAGTGAATAAATAATGTTGCCTTCTTTTAAATTGCTGTTTTTCTTCTAATTTCTGGCTTGCAAAGAAATATTTGTCTCCTTTTAGCTACCACATTTGAAACAAATCAGTACCTTTTGTTAATACAGTGCATGGGCCTGGAATACTAAAATTCCAATCCATGTCTACTAAAGCACATGGCACTGAAGGTTAATGCAATATGTCAGTTTAACCTTGTCTGTCATTGTCCCGTCCTCCCAGTTTTGCTTGACTCCCTTGTCTTCCCCCTTTGTTTTGCACACAATTTCTTCTTTTACTCCACACGCCTTTTCAGGACCATTTCCCTCATACATACACCTAGAACCGAGTTTTCCTATGTGGGTTGTGGCCTGCTAGACTCTGTGTTTGGCATCCCAAAGCTTCACAGTGTAACTCTGCACACAGAAATCCCCGGGCTCTTTAAACCTGAGGATTTGTGTTTTTCATAGTTCTTATACATCCCAATGATTAGCATGAATATTCTCATAACTAGTCCATGATTTTAATATTTTTGCTTTTCTTTTTTTAAGACAAGACTTTAAAAAAAAAGTCTTATATGTTCAGACTAGCCTGGAATTTACTCTCTGGAATTCTAATCACCATTTCACAATCTGCTGTATTTACCATGAGGTTGTAAACAGCTTTTAACTAGCCTTATATGCTAGGCTAATCTACCACGTATTTTTTAAGTTGTTACAATTTTTATTTCTGACCCAATTGATTCCTGTTTAAATATGCCTGGTCACTTTTACAGTCTCTTGCTTTGTAAAAATACTTATATACTTACTGCATATTTCTAACAGCTGAAATCTGAAAGATTTTAGTTTTTGTTGTTTTCGCTGAGTCATGATCATTGTACCTTGATTTTCACCTTTAAATTTGATTTTCTTTAAAAAAAATATGTGTATTTGTTAGAGCCTTAACTATAATTATATTATGGCTACATATGCCCTTCCACAGAGAATCTGTGATTGTTTCTAGCTAGTACCTAAGAGTATTATAGAACTATATCCACTTTTGATTAAACCTCTTCATTTGTAGAGTTTTAGAACTGTGAAAAGCTCAAGATTGTCAGCTCATAGCCAGGGATTATTAGCAGAGCTCATACCTACACTTAGACCTGAAGCTTCTGTAAATGGCCTCTGACCAGCCTCCCTACTTAACTGTAGGACACAAGAAGTGTTTCTCTATGACCAAGCCATCATGCACAGAAGATTTATGCCAACAGGAACGTGTTCAAGAAAAACACCATTCTGGGTGTTACAGTAGAAGAAAAAATTGGTTCCGAAAGGGCCATGTGGAGTAAAAGAAGAAATTGTGTGCAAAGCAAAGGGGAAAGACAAGGCAGTCAAGCCAAACTGGGAGGACGAGACAATGACAGACAAGGTTAAGCTGCCGTACTGCATTAACTGACTGCCAGTACCAATCCCTACCCAACTACTCCAACAGGTAGCTGAATTTAAAAAGTGCTTTGTCTGGCTTGGGGAAGGGAACTCAGATCTCTGTAATCTCCACCAGCACCTGAACCCAGTATCAGGAAAGAAAACTCACTCAAGCCCAATACCTTGTCTTCTAGGAAAGGATATGGAAAGTCTTTGCTGGTGTGAGAATACTTTCTGTTGGCACTCTGAGAATGTCCTCAAAGTATTCAGTGACTTCAACACCCATTTGCCTTACACAACCCACTTGTTTGGTCCTATCACCAAAGGTTTTTATTTTCTTGTGTCCAACCATTTGTTTTAAATGGCATTTTGCTTGTTTGGTAGAGGCAGGAGGACCAGTTCTTGCCTGCACACTACTGCAAATGGGATTCTTTTACTTCTAAAACAGTTCTGTAAAACTTCAGGTTGGGACAGTATATTTATTCTTGATAAACTTTTAACTGTCAAGAGAAATGATAATCCTGATCTTGTACTGTTATTATCTCACCTCAGAAAGCTTGTGTCTTCTGGAAATCTGTCCAATGCTTGCGGCTTTCAGTCACTGCTCAGCACAGTTCTGACAACCAGAAAATGCTCAGAATTAATTCTGTAAACCCTATAGAAAAGATTTTATAGTAAATCTAATACTGTTTCCCATACCTTTCAGTTATAAAGAATTACAAATTACATTCTCTGGCATAATCAGATACAGACAAATCAGAACAACAAAAAAGTCCTTACTTAACTACTCCAATAGGTCACTAAATTTAAAAAATATCTTATCATCAAATAAGCCAGTGGGTATATGAAGGCCATCTTGAGGAGGGGAACTCTGGAACCTCTGTAATCTCCACCAGTAACTGAACAATATGAGGAGATGAAATACATTTCAGCTGATCCCTTGTCTTCTACAAAAGGATGTGGAAAATCTTTGATGATGTTAAGGATATTCCACAGAACAAAAAAACCACAACTTTGAAATGTCATAAAGAAAATCTGGGTTTTTGCTTTTGACAACATCATTTAAAAACTGTACATGCTAGGGTTTGTTCTTTTCTTTTTTTAATGTTACTATTTGTGTGTGTATGTGTGTGGTGTCAGAGGACAACTATGATGTTGATTCTCTTTCCATGTTGTTCCAGGTTCCATTGATCAAGCTCAGGTTGTCAGGCTTGTATGGTAAACATACTACATGATGAGCCTATACGACAACCAAGTTTTGTTCTTTTTGACTTCGGCATACTTTTAATTCAAACATTTTTACTTAGCCATTTGGGACAATCTAGTATTTATCTCTAAATCAATAACAGTTTGTGTTTATATCCCTGTGCTGGCTAGTTTTATGTCAACTTGATACAAGCTAGAGTAGTTGGAAAGGACGGAACCTCAATTGAGAAAATGTGACCATAAGACCTGGCTGTAGGGCATTTCTAAATTAGTGAGTGATGGGGGTGGGCCCAGCCCACTGTGGATGGGGTCATCTCTGGGCGATGGTCCTGGTTCTTTAAGAAAGCAGGTTGAGAAAGTCATGGGAAGTAAGTCAGTAAGCAGCACTCATCCATGGCCTCTGTATCAGTTCCTGCCTCCAGATTCCTGACCTGCTTGAGTTTCTGTCCCGGTTTCATTCAATGATAAACACTGATGTGAAAGTACAAGCCAAATAAATCCTTTCTTCCCCAAGCTGTTTTGGACCTGGTGTTTTATTGCAGCAATAGTAACTGTAACTAAGACAATCCCCTATCATAAATTAGGAGAACTTACACCTCTCTCCTTTAGTACACTGCTCTTGCATGAAGAACATATAAACCACCAATCTGGAGTCCTTGTCTTCATTTTCCAAGCAGATACTACAGGTTTAAACTGAACTCTAGCTCCTGATATTCTTTCTTCTTCAAGATGGATGTTTATCCTGTAGTAATGTATAGTAATAGTAACAATAATAATAATTAATAATAAAAATAAACGTTTAGGCTTGGGAGTCACATGGACCTGGATTTAAAGCCAAGTCTCCTACTTAATACCTGAATACTTAAAACTGAATCAAATTACTTGAAAAACTCTCAGAACCTATAAAAAAAAATCAAAGGTTGCAATGTATAGATCAGACACAACATAAATGAATAAATGCCAGCATAACATTAAACTGCATTATAAACTGTCATGTGCCCCCACTCCCAATTTTCTTCCCGAATCTTCTCCTGCCCCTTTCTCTCCCCTCCTCCCTTTATCTCAACAGGTGCTTGCTCTATAACCCAGGATGGCTACAAGGTTACCATTTGTCTGCCACCACCTCGCCAGTGCTGTGATTGCAAATGCGTGAGAACACATCTGACTCAAGGGACGGCTATTATGTCTGGTGCTCTTCTATGTAATTTTGACTTAATTCAGTCTGTCCAAAAGGTCTTTCCAGAGCAAAATTTCTTAAGCCACAGACTTTAATTTGCTTTGAATGCCTATCAATATTCAGCAACATGAAACACTCTCTCCTCTCTCTCTCTCTCTCTCTCTCTCTCTCTCTCTCTCTCTCTCTCTCTCTCTCTCTCTCTCTCTCAAAAAGCAACATGATCAAACACTACAGCCAAACATACCACACACCACTGGAGAGTCCAAATCTATGTCCAAAACTTACTAGAAAGTTCCTTTTATTGTGTGATGATGTTCCCAAAGTGTAAAAATTCTTTTAGTTCTCTTTCAGATTTTTTCTTCTATTTAATTTTGTGCCTGAATATGTAAAAATACATTGATTCTGAGGTCAAAATATAAGCAAGTTATCTTAAGAGAAAGCTCTCTTTTTATTGCTGGCATTTTTTCCTGCCTCTAGAGTATTCTGTATATTTGGTCCTCTGGAGAAAGAGGGTGATTTGGAAGGGCACCACCTACCTAGAGACTGTCCTATTATTTATTGTTTGGCTGCAGTACCACAGTATATCCAGTCAATCTCCTACTAATGAGTACTTGAAATGTTTCTAATTCTTTAATTAAGTATGATGGTTAATATTAAATGTCAACTTGGTAAGATATTGAGTCAACTAAGAGACATGACTCAGGGCAGTTTGGTGAGTGAGTTTCTAGAATAAGGACTAGGTGAGGGGAGAAGCCTCTTCCTCAGAAGGAGTGCACCTTCTAACAATTGGCCCAAATATAGGGACCAGAAGAAAAGGCAGTGTGGCCAGCCTGTCTTGGTTTCTTGCTATTGAGTATGGCTGCTACTGCTGCTGCTGCTGCTGCTGTTAGTGCCACCATATTTCAGAGCTCAGACTCCTGGTCCTTTGGCCTTCCAAAACTGAAACCAAGCCTTGAGCACCAAATTAGGACAGAGGCATACAGTTCTGTAGATTGAATACCTACTGGATTCTTAGTCTCTTCAGCATATAGCATACAGTCATTTTGGACAGCATATAGCTTGAATGAACCTTTAAAATGTATGCTCATTTTACTGGTTCTGTATACCAGGGCACCCTGTCTAACACAAGCAGTGCTCAGTGACCAGTTGTTCAAAACTTTGAGTGTATTTTATCTTAGCGTTTTTTTTTTTTTTTTTTTTTTTTTTTTTTTTTTTTTTTTTTTTTTTTTTTTTTTTTTTTTTAGAATAGATTACTAAAAGTCTAATGCCTGTGCTAGAGGATACAAGTGTGTGATTTTGCTGGATACTCCAGGATTCCTTACCAGATACTTCATGTTAACGTATCCACATGTACCAGAAATGTACTTATGTGCATATTTTCCCACCAGCTGAATAGTATACCTTCTAGATTTTGCTGAGAAATGCTTGAGTATCTTTAATCTTGTGTGTGTGTGGATATTTGTAGGCACATGTGCATGTAGGCAGGTTCCTTTTACTGTCCTCCTCTATCATTCCATGCCAGAAGTTTTGAGACAGGAATGCTCACTGCTCTGAGAGTTCACTGGCTGGCTAGTTAGTTCCAAGGATCCCCCTATCTCTACCATCCCCCTTCTCCCTAGCCCCTCACTCCTCCCCATGCTGGAGTTGCAGAAAAAAAGCTTGCCATTCCTGGCTTTTATGTGGTTGCTGGGGTCCAAACTTAGGTACTACTGCTTGCAGAGCAAGCAAGTTACCAATGGAGCCATCTCCCCAGCCCACAACAGTTCTAGTTCTCCACCACAGCTTTAATTTGAACTTCTTTTTGTGTGATTGAAGCTGGGACCTCTTTTATCCTGTATCATCTGATTTCTCTTCCTTACGAGGTCTCTTTTCACACATTTGGTCCATGATTTGTCTAGATTTTCAGAAACTGGTTGTAATTAATATTAGCTTCAAATATTACCCACCCCCCATTTTGCCATTTGTCTTTGCTTATATTTTTCACCATGTAAATAACTTTTTTTCAACATGTTGGGATTTATCCTGATTTCCCCCCAACACTGAGTCATAGTTATAAAAACCTTGGCTTATGCTTTTATATTTTAGCCAGGTTGTACAGACTGCAGTTTTGCTCAGTGTTGCTAAGAAATCTGTTGCTAGCCTCTTCTCTTCCTGGAAACCCAAGGGAAATGTTCTTCATTGTCTTGAAAGTTTCAATAAGCTATAACTTGAAGCTAATCACTTTGGGTCAACTTTCCTTTAAAATGAGGGGAGGGGAGGCATTGACTATACAGTGTTTGTCATGCTAGGCCACCACTATGCCACTGGTACCGATAGTCTGAAGACCTTTTTATTATGAATGCTGAGTCTTCTTTATTTAAAGAATGCTTCCATGGATAGAAGTTTAAATATCAGCCTTACTATTGTTTTTCTACTGAGGAACTTAAATCTTTCATCTTATATCTTAACTAATTCCTAGATATTTGTGATGTAACTTTGAAGCAGAACACAAACCTAAAATATAAGCCCCTGGTTCAATCCTTAGCATAATACCCATCTGTCTCTTTGCTGTGTGTGCACAAACGCCTATGCAATTTCCTATTCCCATTTTTTTTGGGGGGGGGTGAAGCTGTCTTCACGACTTGTCATTCTCTCTTAGTGTGATCTTTTCTCCCTTAAGTACCTTAGAGTTTAGCTTCATTTTAAAAGATATATTTTCTTAGTTCAGAAAATTCATCTTCACATCTTTTTGCTTTTGCTCTTTTGGGGTTATGATTTGGATTTGCATGTCTGCAAACAATTTTCATTCAGGAAGGAGTTCTGCACTGTAGTTTGCTTTGCTCTGCTACTGAGTGTTCTAAGCAGCTTAGATGGCAGCTGAAATGCTTTCACTCCCCATTCATTTTCCATTCAAGTAACATTACATGAATATTGTCTGCCATCTTCTGTTCAGTTTTGAAGTGTTTTCTTTTTCCTAAACCAGATGACAGTACATATACACAGGAAGGAGGGATGTGAACAGCTTACTGGCTTCTTAGTTCAATGGTTCTTAATTAACTGGTTTTGTGTTGTTTATTTTCATCCTTTTTGGATGGGAGGCAGGCTTATCCACCTTCCAATCAGCTTCAATAGATCCTTGATTTCCTCTACCTCTTCTTGTTGACCATCATCTTCACTGCCTGGAGGCTCCATGCTCCTTCCTTTAAGGCTCACCTTCCCCTAGAATCAGTACATTTTTGAGACTGCCTCTTGGACACATATACAGGTCTCACATATCTCAGTATTTCTTTGGGTCTTCTATCCAGCACGGCAAGCATTTTTGTCCACCAAGCCAGCTTCCTGCCCTTTTTATTTTTCTTACATCTTTTGCCGTTTTCTTTATGACAGCTGTTCATGTCCTTGAGTAAATACACATTTTAAATATTCTTCACTGTGAATTGAACTTATACAATCTCCTTCATCTAAATACTTTCCAGACTACCTCCTGTCTTGTCTTAGCTTTTTTAGGGAGTTGGGAATCTGTTAAGGAATGGAACTGAAGTTTTACAACATGCTTGGGAAGTGCTCTATCCCTGAACCACATCTTAAGCCTCTCCCTTCATCTTTTACTAAGATTTGAAACACTTACATTTATTTAGTACACCCTGACCCTCCCTATTCTATTATTAATAACTATATTATCATTACTCTGTCCTCTACTATTAATGCTTAGGCTGCATTTCCTTTATGTAACAACCTGAAATTCCTTTTTTTTTTTTTTTGACAAACTTGATGCACATCTAAACACTCTAAACACATGTGAGACACCAACTACATGGATTTCTCCCCCACATTAGGCAATTGTCTAAGTCTCTTTACATCACTGGATGTCCTAGGCTTCAGTTACAAGAATGTTCATTTAGCAGACTGTACAGGTTAAGGACTGTCACTTACTTTCAACACCAGTTACAGAGCATAAGTTGTTATCTACACTTCTGAGCAACCAGTTCAGAATTTGAGGTGTGTACAACATACCCACCAGGGGCCAGTAATTTGCTAGAACTTACCAAACTCAAGAAAGTGTCTTTGTACTGTAATGTGGCCCATACAGGAAACAACATCCACCTCAAAAGTCCTCGTCTAAGAAAACTAACCACAATCCATAACCAAATCTATAGATTTCCCCGTTTTTTATAACTTAAAGCACTGCTATGGGCAAGGCAGAGGAAAATTGTGAATACCTGTTTCACCAGGTTTGGCCAAACTGTAAATGAATTCACATTCCCATAAACTTACATGTATAAATATCCTTTTTCTCTTAATGTGGGGTTAGAGCAAGTCTTGAGACCCAGAGTCAAGCTTTATGACAGAAAATTCCAGTAACACTACCACCAATATATTAGAAAGTCTTTAACTTAGGACAGCAAAACAGAAAGGATATATAGGACATGGGCTAAGGATGAGGGCAGGGCTGCACCGTTCTAGCACTTCCACAGACTATCAAGGAACATCATCACTTAGGGGTTTTATGGGGGCTCAGCCATGTAGGCATTAGTTGACTAGATAATTGCCACTAGAGGCTAAATTCAAACATCCTTTCACTTCCAGGGAGGGGAGTGAATCCTGGAAGTTCCATTTAGAGAGAGGGAGGAGGAAGAAGGGGAGGGAGAGGGGGAGGGAGGGAGGAAGGGAGGAAGAGAGGGAGGGAGGAGGGAGGAGGGAGGGAGGGAGGGAGAGGGAGGGAGGGAGAGAGCGCACACGCTCGGTAGTGCACTACAGTGTACACATGGAGGTTAAAGGATAACCTCAAATGTTGTTCCTCGGTTACCATGCACCTTATTTTTGAGACAGGGTCTCTCAAAGGCTGGACCTCAACAAGTAGGCTAGGCTGCTGGCAAGGGGGGCAGTCCCCAGAAACCCTCCATATCTGTCTCCATAGTAGTAGGATTTCAAGTCTGAGTCACCAAATCCATCTTTCTTAACTTGAATTCTGGGGATTGAATTCTATCTTCATGTTCACAAGGCAAGCACTTTCCAGTTGAGCTATCTATCTCCCCAGTCCTGAAGTTCCAATTATTTGATGACATAGTTGGTTCATCAGACAATCATCCCCAGCTAGCTTACACATGCTGGAAGATACCATATAGGCTGCCAAGGGGAAAAAGCCCTTAAGTCTTACCCACTTGTGGAACCTGTGAGCTATGACATCTGGCCTGGAAGGTGTGTCCATTGGTGCAATACTGGCACAAATAATGAAGGTTAACCAACAACTTTCTACTTGGACTTAAGGCCCACTTCACAGCAGAAAAGTCATGTCCGGTATTTTAAAACTAGGCAAGAACCCATGGCTAGGGAGGTCATAAACCCTACCATTATTTTTTTTGCTAAAGGAACATGGCGTCAAACTGCCTTCTACATACTTATCCTTATACTCATAGACCAGTGCAACTCTCACACCTTATGTAGTGGATGGAAATTGATACCAAGACTTACAACTGGTCAAGTGCAGAGATTAAGTGACTGTGGAGTGCTCAGGCCTAAATGGGACTTCTACACCACACCCCTTACCACCATCTCTCAAGACTCAGGGAACACTGCAGAAAAGGAATCAAAAAGATTTTAAGAGCAGAGGTCTGGGGGACTGCTATAAAATGAACGCCACTGCCCTTATGAACTCATAGCAGCTGTGGTTGTGAGCACAAAATATGCACAAGTTCACACCCATCAACACTCCAGCATGGAAAGGAGAGAGGTTCATGAGGTCCCACCCCTAGCCTAGTTGCTACAGACAGTAGGTAGCTGCTGGGAGAGGAAAAGTACATCTTCTTCACTGGTATGGCTCAGGACAAGTTGTCTATATGCCAGTGGATGGTAACCAATCCCTATACACATATTGTCAGAACTAAAAGGACTTAGTGGGGAAAAGAGAAAATAAAAAGACCCACAAAGTTGAAAGGGGGATGTGATCTGGGATGGGATGGAGGAGGTAGTGGGGATGGATATGATCTAACAACGTTACATACATATTTGTGATTTGTGTATGAAATTAACAAAGAATAAAACAATTTAAATTGATTTATGACTTTCTGTGACTATTAAACTCTTGTAATTTCTTCAACAAAAGAACATAACCATCAGACATGGCTACTCATATTCAACTCGGGGGCAGTACCTTTATTTCCTCTAAAACAGACTTCCTGACAGTGGGTCATATTTTTTCTACATTGTCAGATAGCATAACTCTAAAACCATTATTCCCATCATTACAATATATTTAATGTTTACAACTTGATTTTATGTTGAACATTTCCTGAATCATTTACTGTTTGAAATTTTTTCACTAGTATATTCCTTCAGGAAGCACTGAAACAATAATCCTTAAATTGTTTTGTGACTGAACCTTTTGGTAGACCACGTTGACCAGGAACTTACTATTTAATAGAGGATGACCTTGAACTCTGATCCATCTACCTCAGGCTCCTAAGTGCTAAGATTATAGGCATGCCACCATACATAGCAATGTCCTCAAGTTCTTAAAGGACAGTCTGGTGATATGAATAATTGCATTTCATTTAATAGTTTTTTAAACTGTTGCTTTATTATCTAGAATGAAATGTAGCTGCCCAAAACATCAAATCCATGTGCTATTTTTCCAATCCACTTGAGCTTTTTTTTTTTTTCCATGATTTTAAAATCCAACCATTTTTACAATACTACATCTCAGTATTAAGTGCTCTGGGCTGAGTTCCAGATCTTGGGGTGCCTTTCAGCAGAGCCAGCCTTTATCCTTCTTTAGTGTTGAGTGTTCAGGAACTGTAGCTTGACAGTTGTTGTAGTTCAATGCTTTACTTTACAGGGTTTATTATGACAAAATGAGCACAAAGTTTACCATTTAGGCCATTTTTAAGCTTTCAATCTACTGGCATTAAGTACAATGTTATACAACCACCATTGAACTTCAGTTCACATGAGAAAAACTATTTGGCTGCCTCTCCTGTCTTTTTTTTTTTTTTAAGAATATGTCCCTGACTTGTTTGGAACTCACAGAGAGATCCGCCTGCCTCTGCCTCCAGGCTTTGGGATTAAAGGTCTGCACTACCATGCCGCAAGCTTTTAAAAAGATATTGAGTTCTTATTTCTCCTTTTTCTCTTATTGTGCCATCTGTGGTTCGTATTTTCCATTTTCTAATTTGTCACTAAAAATGCCTCCTTTTCTCAAACACTCCATGAGTTCCATCAGCCCTCACTTGTTATTCTGGTAAGGTGTAGCTATATTACTTCTGAGATCCCCTTTTTTCTGCTTTACTGTTTCTTTAAAAGATTTAAACTTAAACGAGACATAGTAGCTCACACGTGTAGTTCTAGCATTATGGAGATAGCCAGGAGAATCACATCCAGCCAGCCTCAGCTACAAAACATACAAATCAGAGCACAACAACAAAAAAGATTTCACCTTTACTACAATTTCTCTGAGCTAAAATACTTAAGATTACCATTTTAATCTTCTTTGTGGCCACATTTCTAAAGCATCTTTTCACAATGTAATCTAATGTATGAATTTTTATTCTTATGTGATAATTTTTATATATTTACATATTTTTCTGGATTAAAACAGAGGTCCCAAGTTAGTTTTGTTCATAAGTTGGAGCTTTTGAAACTGTATTGTCCAATTGACCTGAGTTGATTCCAGTTTTGGTGGTGGTGACAAACAAAATTGTTGTAAGTATCTATAGAGAAGCAAATACAGGTTCTCATTTCTTCATTAGAGAAAAGAATCATCATTGGAAGAGAAATGTAGATTAAGTCCACTGTAAGATGCCACTCTATCTCTCCTGTAACAGCAGAAATAAAAAAACAAAAAACCAAACACTGACAGTGCCAAGTGATGGCTGCAGTAGTGTGCAGATGCATTTCATCTAGGAGCTGATGGCTGCAGTAAAGTGCAAATGCATTTCACCCAGGAGCTGATGGCTGCAGTAAAGTACAGATGCATTTCACCCAGGAGCTGATAGCTGCAGTAAAGTACAGATGCATTTCACCCAGGAGCTGATGGCTGCAGTAATGTGCAGATGCATTTCACCCAGGAGCTGATGGCTGCAGTAAAGTGCAGATGCATTTCACCCAGGAGCTGATAAATGCAGTAAAGTGCAGATGCATTTCATCTAGGAACTGATGGCTGCAGTAGTGTGCAGATGCATTTCACCCAGGAGCTGATGGCTGCAGTAGTGTGCAGATGCAGTTCACCCAGAAGCCGAAGGCCATACTGTTTGTACTATAGATTAGCAACAGCAATCTTGTCCTTGCTGTGCAAATTTTTTTCCTTCTCACAGGTTGTTTCTCCAATTATGCACACTTTTTTCATTAGCTTTCAAAAAGTGGAAACTCAACCCATCACAATGGTCATGTCACAATGTAGAAACTATTCTGGTAGTTCCAATTTTTCAAAAGGATGAAGTTATAGGAGAGCATAAGGCTTTGATTTAATTTCCTCAGGATTCTCCTAGAAAAGGTCAAGACAGACTTCTTTGTTGATACATCTTGACAAGATGCTTCCTGAAAAATGATGCAAACCTACCTAACCCAGTTACTAAGGACTTTTACCTTCTTGTATCCCAGAGGTATTTATCTTGGAAATTAAAAAAAGAAACTTCACTGATTCCATATGCCCTTCATTTTTTCCAAGTTCTTGTTATTGATTTCTTTAAAAAAAAAAAAAAGCTGTTTTTCCTTGTTCTTCTGTGTTCTTTTCTATCTGGTGTTGCCATTGTTATTTACTTGCAGGAAAGAAACAGACTATGAAAATACAGACTTTCTCTTTCTCTGCCATTTCTCTGTGGAGGCAGGTTACTGTCTCTGTCTCCCCCTCCCCCATCTCCCAATACACTTTCCACATATGTATAAAAAAGAAGAAGAAGAAGAAGAAGAAGAAGAAGAAGAAGAAGAAGAAGAAGAAGAAGAAGAAGAAGAAGAAGAAGAAGAAAATACAGACTTCTGGCATCAGTGTATCCAACATTTTGACACTGCAATACCATTGTCAACTACAAACTCCACTAAGGCCACTGTAAGATACTGTGCAACCAAGTTACAAACAATAGCTATCCTAGGTCTTAGTTTGGACAACTAACTGTAAAGCCTTAAAAAGTCTTCATCATACCTCTCCACCAATGGAGATATACTTTTATTTGAGATATACTTTAAATGAGCTGATAATCATCATTATCTTAGTAAGAGGTATTTCCTCTCAAGGAATCCCCATTGGCTTATAGTAATTGAATGAACCCTGTCTATACTTCTAAGAGGCTGAGACTGGCACTATAACCCAAGGGTATATAAGCTCTCTAGCTTCACTTGTTTTAGTTGACTTTTAAACAAAGCAAAAGCCCCACTAATTCTGGTCAGATTTATTGGTTTAGGCCCTAATCCTAGCATGTTTCAGGCAGACACACTCTCAAGTCCCAACCTAGCCTAGACTACAGTAAGACCCACTCTTAAGAACAAAACAAGCAAATAATCACTGGTGGCAATACACATTGACAGTGCCAGGACTCAGGAAGCTGCCAACCTAGGCTACACAGCAAGATTCTGTTTGATCAGTCTCCCACTAGCTAAGCTACCTAATAGGCTCAAATGGTTATGTTTTGCTTTCTGGCTTTGTATTAATGTTCTAAGTCTTCTATGTCCTAGGTTGGTCTGGACCTCATGATCCTCATGCCTCAGCCCAGGATCACAGCATGAGCAAACACCCCTGGCTTGCTGCTAGTAGTTTAGTGATTAACTGCAAGGTTAGCTATTCCTGGGCAAAGGCACTGCAGACATACATAAGTATCTGCAGACATACATCTTTTTTTGAGAACTCCAAATGGTATTTGACATTTTTCTTTTTACAACTAAGGTCCTTAAAAAAAAATTACTGTGCTTGCTCATGGACGTGGAAGTCAGAAGGCAACGTGTGGGAACTGGTTCTCTCCTTTTACCATGTGGGTCCTGGAACTAAACTCAGGTTCTCAGGTGCTTGGTAACAGGCACCTTAATCCACTCAGGTCCCAAGGCCAGCATCTTACAACTTACTTTTCTCTAGATTTACAGAACTCAAGGATCTGTCTTTGGATGGGATCAAACAATAGATGAATGATTTGCTATCTTATTCTCTAACTGAAAAGAAATCATCTTTAACTGGCTCAGAAATCACGTGTTTTTACCTAAAGAAAACTACATGGACTGGCCTAGGAACAAAAGCTGATTGGTACCTCAAAACTAATCCAGTAGAGAAAAACAAAACAAGGCTCTGGGTGATGGAGACCCCATTCAGCATGAAGACTTATCACCCCTTGCTTCTCCCTTACCTCTCTAGAAAAGCTCTTTGCACCCAAATTCTTCTCTAAATGGTCTTTGCTGGTGGCAGTCTCCCATCTTCTTTGGTTTCTGTCTTTCCAAATCTTTTCCTGCCCCAAATCACTGAGGAGCAGTGGGGAACAGCCAGACCTGGATCAAGTAACAGCATCAATTATTTCCAAAAGAATGCACTTGTTAGTATTGGGAACCACTGCTGCAAACACAAATGAAAAGTACAAAGTAAGTTCTATGTCCACAGATAAATAAGAGGCCATACACATAATATTGAGGAGGACAAATTCTATCCACTTACTTCACAGAACCATCACGAATTGGCACCAAAAGTGATGAAATTATTACATGAATGTGTGTGGCCATGTAAAAGTGGTGTATATAGACAGGAGCCGCATGGTGAGAGTGGCAGAAGGGCGGGAGTATGGGTCCCTGACAGCTGTGTGCAACGCGGGCACCTGAATAGCTAATATTCCTTTACATAGGAAAGAGGTAGTTTATTCTCAAAGACCACATTTACTCTTCAGCATCTCTATCCTCTACAGTAGCCAAACTGTATCTTAATTAAAATAAATTCCAAGCTAAGGAACACAGGATTTGTCATGAATACAGTAGTATTTAAGACAGACTCTCACTGCATAGACTAGACAAGTGATGGGGGAAGTCCTTCTGTGTATATGTTTGTCTTATTGGTTGATAAATAAAGCACTGTTGGCCAATAGGGGTAGGAGTCAAGGAGGATTCTGGGAAATGTAGTAAAGAGGAATCTCCATGTGATCCCCAGGAAGACAGGACACATAAGGTTGGTGTCCTCGGTAAGATAAGTATTTATAAAAATATATAGATTAGTAGTTATGGTTGACTATTAAGACTGAGCTAGCATATAAGAAATCCTAGTCATTGGCCAATAGCATTGTAACTAATATAAGACTGTGTGTTATTTGGAGGCCCTAACATAGCGGTGGAATTCAGGCAGCTGGCAGAAAGAGTTATCATTACAGACAAGCCTCAACACAGGGATGTTCCTACCCCAGTCTCCCTAGGAACTGAGGCCTGCACTCCAATCCCCAACGATAAAATGTTGTACCTGGAGTGAAGGAGAGAGAGCAGAAAGAAAAGGAAAGCCGTTACAGGAATTGCAGCCATATACAGGTTATTAAGTGGGACAAAAGGAAGAATTTGATTTTAAATCTGAGCCAAACCGAAGATGCCCACATCAATGATCAAGATAATATAGGAAACATGAGGGAAGAACTATGTACATATTAAGATCTGCTAAGACCATCAGATATCTGTTTTTAGTGCTCAAGCAAAAATTTGATATATAGGTCTCACTTGCATTAAAATGTTAGTTTAAGCAACAGTAACAAATGAAACTGCGAATGCAGAAGTTAAAGGTTGACCAGGAAGGATTCCACTATCCTTTAAGATAAATAAGCAAAGCAACAAGGACAAAGACTTCCGGGGGCCTTACATGTAACCCCCAGTATCTGGAGGAACAAAAAGACAAATACAGCTAGGATGTAGATGAGAGATCAAGTGCTCGCCTAGGCCCTGAGGTTGATCTAAGTTGTGGTAGAAAATTATTTTGAGATATGTGACTTTTGTTATGCTCATTTCTTTAACTCTGTGAAGCTGTTACTGTGCTTGTCTAAAACACCTGATGATCTAATAAAGAGCTGAATGGCCAATAGCGAGGCAGGAGAGAGAAAAAGGTGGGACTGGCAGGCAGACAGTATAAATAGAAGGAGAAATGAGGAAAAGAGAGGAGCAATAGAACAAGGAGAGAAGGACATTGGGACCAGCCATCCAGCCACAGAGAAAGAAGGAAAGTAAGATACACAGAAGTAAGAAAGACAAAAGCCCTGAAGGAAAGGGTAGGTGGGATAATTTAGGATAAGAAAAGCTGGCTAGAAACCATCCAAGCTAAGGCTGGACATTCAAAACTAAGAATACACTTCCACATGATTTACTTGGGAGTTGGATGATGGGTCCCCCAAAAAGACCTAAAGAGCAAAGAGCCCAAAAGAGCAAAAACAACCAACAATACTAAGTACTGTGAGAGAATGAAGGACAATAGGTCAAATATATAACACTTTTCAAACTTTTTTTTTTTTGGTTTTAAGCTAAACAATCTCAAGTACAAATATCCCACTATGTTTTAGTACACTGGTTTACAGCAATTCCAGTGACTTTTATTATTGATTTGGGTGCTGGATATAGAAACCAGGATCTCTTGCATGCTAAGTACACTATCAATGAGCCATACTCTCAACCCTTCAAAATTATTCAAGTGCTAGAAATAACTTAATTTGAACTGATTCGATAAGCTATTATTTTGCAAACAATTGAATTTACAGAAATGTCCCTATACGACATTTTAATTTAGAACATTTAGCTGTCAACTTTCTAGTTTCAATCGATAGACTCCATTATAGGGATGAACAATGCAATGAAAAGTAAAGACTTAGAACTCTAAAGATCAAAATGACCACTGCATTCTGTGGCAGTCATTGAATCAATGAAATTTTTACATTTTAAAGACCTGTTTCATAGCTCAGTTTTCACATGTTCTAGCCTGACATAGCAAGGAGGAATTTAGACTTTTCCTCTACCCACAGCCAACATATATATTTGTCCTTTACCTAATTATTTTAACAGGAAAAGGCAGTGGATTTATGGACCAGTAACATTGTTTAATTTGATCATCAACTCATAACTTTTTTTATTTTTCAAGAAAAATTTAGTATGGATCATGGCTTTAAAAAGTAAGTTAAGAAATTTGGGGTTCTGTGTTGATCGTGGTTTTGTTTGGTTATTTATGTCACAAAATATCCCCTTCCTGTACTGTTGACTCGGCAGAACCACGTTAACTTTGAACCACTGAAAACTAAAGTGAAGGCACTGAGGAAAGTCTCAGCTTTTGTGTATTCAAACTACTAACGTTAACCACAAAATATTTGTCTCTAACTGGATAGATTTTCAGATCTGCCAGATTCTTTCGAATGATATACAAGGAATGCTTTCTACTTCATAAGGGGGGCAGGGGAAGTCTTAATTCTTTTCAAGAGCAACAGCCAAATGAGAAAAGGAGAGTGCAGAGTCTTGCTCTTCCCAGCCCTACAGCAAATTTATTCTCCTTAAAAAATGTCTTGCTAGCCGGGCGGATCTCTGTGAGTTCGAGGCCAGCCTGGTCTCCAGAGTGCCAGGATAGGCTCCAAAGCTACACAGAGAAACCCTGTCTCGAAAAACCAAAAATCAAACAAACAAAAATGTCCTGCTTCATGATGAGACCACCGTCCACAGTTAGACAGATCCAGAAATTTACAAATATGTAGTGGATTTTTGTTTGTTTGTTTTGGTTGTGGCTAAGTGCACAGAACATATTATGTGTAAACTCAATACAAAACTTCACAGCTTCCTTTCTGAATGCCAGTTTTAATTGTACTGAAGTTCATTGACTTGTACTGATGTGGGGTTTGGTTAATTTTGGTGTATATTTTTTTATTCTTTTGCAAGTTTTTTATGATAAAGTTTATAAAATAAAAAAAAATATGTGAAGAGAAATTTACAATCAATTTTCAACCCTCTTGACAGGTTCTGTGGTGAGGCGCTCCGGGAGAGGCAGAACTGGCACAGTGGAGGCAGAAGGGTCGGTCAGTCTGAGCTACATACCTAATTTGAATCGAATCTCGAGTAGGTAGGATTCTGTCTCACAACAACAAAAAAGTTAGCGGCAGTCTCCGCTCGCTTCCCGTTTCTGCAGACCAACACATTTTAGTTTAGTTTTTCAAGCCACTTGAAGGAATGGGGGCCGCACACTCGGGAATAAAACTACTCTCACGCAACCTCATGTCCACTTAGGCCAAAGGATGTGACCATAGTCTAAAGGCTACTGCCACGAACTCTCTCGAGAAGGGCAATAGTTCAGCAGTCGGTCCCTGGCAACCGACAGGAGAGAAAAAAAAAAAAAAAAAAAAAAAAAAAAAAAAAAAAAAAAAAAAAAAAAAAAAAAACAAGGCTCTCTCTTTCTATCGACCCGGAGGTCAGTCGTTATCCCGCACCCTGCCATGGCCGGCTTCTCCATCCCGAATCCTGCAGCCAGCCTCCCGGAGCCATGGGAGGGATCGGTGGTGGGGATCGTCGCGCCACAAACACTGCGGACACGACTCTTGGAGAACAAGGAATCAGAGTTAAGACATGAAGGCCTCCGACAAAGCCTGGGCTCAGCACCATCACCACCACCACCACCACGCCTGCCTCCCAGGCCCAGGGAGGAGACCCGGGAGAGAGGACCCCCCTCCCTGGTCGGGAAGTCTCCCCGTCAGTCCCGGCAGCGGCACTCGCGTCAGCGTCCGGAGCCTCCTAGCACTAACTAGCCGCTACACACACACACATACACACACACACTTCAGCCCAGGAGGCCCGCCGTGGCCACACACAAGATGGCAGCCGCGCACCTACCGAGCCAAAAGCTGCGCCACCGCTCCAGCGACGCGGCTCTCTAGACTGCGGGGAGTCCCATTGGCCACAGCAGATAGCGCGAGACCCGCCGAGGGCCGGCGCTGGCCAATCAGGTGGCGGCGCTCTCCGACCAGCACCCGGAGGCCTCGGGACGCGCGGGAGCGTCCGAGGCGCTGAGCGGCAGGGGCTGTAGCCAATGAGCATCTGGCCCGGCCGGGGAAGGCGGGCGTGTGGTAGCGGCCGAGCCGGCTGGCTGAGGGCGCGAGTCTCCAGGGCTGAGGTGAGGGCGTCTCTCGGCGGGAGGCTGGCTCGCCTGTGGGGTGTGTAGGGCGCGCTGCGGGTTGGCCGGGCTCCAACCCGCGCGTGCCGGCCGGCGGGCGGGCGAGTGGGCGGCTCGCAGTCCCGGGCTGTCGGCGGTGTTTCTCCCTGTGTCTTGGGGCGCTCTCCTTTGAGGCTGGTGATTGAGGGTCTGTAACGGGCTGTGGGCAGCAGGGTACAGTAACTCCACGGATTGAACGCTGGTCCATCCCGCAGGTAAGAAGATGTCACACGCCCAGAGTAGATGGAATTACTCACCGACCCAAGTTGGTTCGTATCTCAGGAGCGACTAACTCCCTGCCCACAGTCCATGGTCAGTCAAGTCGGGACACAAAGCCTGCGATGGACAGCTCTTTGGCTGTAGAAACTTAGGGTGGTTCTCTGTGTATGAATGAAGAGGACCAAGGTGGGGAGGTTAATTTACATTTAAACTTAGATTGGGGTAACCAGAGCATGAGATCTTCCAACTGGGCGGCCACATGCGGTATGACACGCTTTCTAAGAAACATCAGAGGCTATTTTCCCATTATTATTGTGTGGGTTAAATGGGAACGCATGGAGTAATTTAAGACGTGCCCCACCCCTGACTTACACTGTAAATGTCATGCCTAGCAAGGAACCAAGGAGATAGTGATATCTTAGCCTTTTGTAGTTTAGTTTTTTTCCAAGTAAAAAGGAAATTTAGATCTACATCAAAGGGGTTGTGTTTTCTGCAAGATTAAAGCACGAGACTGGAAAAGAACCAAATTTACAATTGCACTGTAAGCCAAGTGGTGGTGCACGCCTTTAATTCCATCCCTCAGGAGGCAGAGGCAGGAGGATGTATGAGTTCGAGGCTAGACTGGTCTTGAAAAACAGAACCAACAAAAATTCCCCTGACAATGAAACATTAGTCCTGTCTCCGGAAGATAAAGTTGTGGTTTCAATTTTTTTTTTTTTCCCTTAACGTTTCTGTTTTGCAAAGTTTTTCACTTAATTATTTTTTTTCTTTTGTAAACCAGTAGTTTTCAAGCTACACTGGTGAGATCTTATTCTTTAGTTTGTTGTTGTCTGCTGACTGGAAGATTGACCTTGAACTGTTAGACCCCCGAAAACTCGAGTATTTGGAGTCCCAGGCCACGTTCGCGGTCACCCCAATCACCAGGCAGATTCGAGAGCTTGCTGCAAACTGCACGAGGCTTTATTGTAATTTAACGAGCTAACCCCATGTTAGCTCGGGTCTTTCACACACCCGACATGGCGGACAGCTAGAAAAGAGGGGCTCCTTGGGTCTCCCAAAAGATCTTATAGGGCAGCATAAGGGGAGTGTCTACGGGTACGCACAGGCTTACGCACAGGCTCACGATTGGTGTGCTTCCAGGCTTGGAGGGCTTGCCCTGTGTTGATTGGTCAACTGGTTGTTATGGCTCATAGCCCTCCCAGGGTGGTTGCGTATGCTCTCTACGTCATTGCTGTGCGCTTGTCTGTAAAGCACACCCAGGGTCGTAAAGCATAGCGCCACCAGCTAACCTCTGATTGGCTCCTTGTCACGAGACAGGCATCTGACTTTAGTGACTAGGTCAAGGTCATAGAAGCACATGTTCGACCATTATGGCTGCCAAAAGGGAAGCCGGTTCCTTCAGAACAACCGTCCTGTCTGCACCGGCCCTTTGCTGAGATGATAGGCTGTTAGTGAGCGTGCTGAGGTGGAAGTTACTAGACCCATCCTGGAAAGCATTTGGGCAGTGGCTCGTAGTGGCTCTTGGGTATCTGTAGACTTACAATGGAAAGGTCGCTTGGCTGGAAATACAGTTCTTGGTTTATACTTACCTTTTAACATTTTGCATTTCTGGAGAGTCTCATTACCGGTCTGATACACACTCCTTTTTGATTAACAGACTTTTCTTGACGTTTTTAAGAATTGTTTCATTTTTTGCTATTCTGAAGCATATCACAATTGGTGGTATATTTGAAGTCTGTTCTGGGGTAGAAGCTGTAGCCCAGTCAGTAGAATACTTCCCTAGCTTGTACAAAGCTCTGGTTTGGATCCTGAGCTAGTAAGTCCAGTGTGGCAGCACATGTAGGCTATCCCCAGTACTCCGAAGGTACAGGCAAAAGGATCAGAAGTTCAAAGCCTGTTAGACCCCCGAAAACTCAAGTATTCGGGGTCCCAGGCCACGTTCGCGGTCACCCCAATCACCAGGCAGATTCGAGAGCTTGCTGCAAACTGCACGAGGCTTTATTGTAATTTAACGAACTAACCCCATGTTAGCTCGGGTCTTTCACCCACCCGCCATGGCAGACAGCTAGAAAAGACGGCTTCTACGGGCTCCCAAAAGATCTTATAGGGCAGCGTAAGGGGAGTGTCTAGGGGTACGCACAGGCTTACGCACAGGCTCACGATTGGTGTGCTTCCAGGCTTGGAGGGCTTGCCCTGTGTTGATTGGTCAACTGGTTGTTATGGCTCATAGGCCCTCCCAGGGTGGTTGCTATGCTCTCTATGTCATTGCTGTGCACTTGTCTGTAAAGCACACCCAGGGTCGTAAAGCATAGCGCCACCAGCTAACTTTCGATTGGCTCCTTGTCACGAGACAGGCATCTGACTTTCTAGTGACTAACTTCTGATTGTTTCCTTGTCACGAGGTAGGCATCTGACTTTCTGGTTTCTAGGACAAGGTCATAGAAGCACATGTTCGACCATTATGGCTGCCAAAAGGGAAGCCGGTTCCTTCAAGCCATCCTTGGTGTTTTAGCCAGTTCAAGGCTAGCCTATCTCAAAAAGAAAAACAAAAAAAGTATATTCTACTTGGCACTCGGTGGACAGTGGCTTATGTGTTCTCCCATTTTGAGAAATTCTTGGTCATTATCACCTCATTCCTTTATTTTTCCCCATAAATTTAACTATGATTTTCTAGAGTACTAGGTGGCTTTTCTCATGAGTCTTTTCTGTGATTTTCACCTAAACAGTTGAAGAACTGGTTTTATATCCGTGATACTTAATTGGTTATTTTTCAGAATTGTACATTTCTTCAGCCCTTTGAGGATATAAGGTATATCCACATTTGTTTTAGAAATATTTAATCTTCTTAAGCACACTTGCTACTTCTCATTTTCACAGTAATCTTCATGTATTCAGAACTCTCATGTCCTTGGGAGGTTTCCTTGCAGCCTTTTGTGTTATGATTTTGCTTGGCATTCTCTTGAGCTTTTCCTGTTTCATTTCCTCATAGAGGCCTCATGGTCTGTATCTGTTGAGAGTTCTCTTTTAGTTTTAAACATGACTATATATAACTTGTAAAGCCTTCTAACATTCCTCTGATTTATGATGTGGAAAAGACAGAAAAATTTACCATTTATTAACTATCACTTTGATAATTCAGAAAATTTTTATTAGTTCTACCACTAGATATATATTCTAAGGAAACAACCAGAAAAATGCACAAAATGTTTGTTCCAGTATTATGTATAACAGTTTAAAAATATTAAATGCCTGATATATAACTTTATATTGTCAATTAATAATTTAAAAAATTATTAAAGCCTTTGTGTGTGAATTATTGTCCAAAGCACATAATACAGCCATTTAGTTATATAAAAACATTAATGATGGGGAAAGAATAGATATTGTGAGCATGGAAAAAGCATATACATTAAAATCTAAATTTGGTCTTCAAATTATACACTGACAGGATAATTGCTAACTTTTATTGAATACCTCCTATGTATCAAATACTATTCTAAATGATAAATTTTATCCTCACAACAGTGTATGAGGAAGTTATCATGATCACTCTTGTTTTTTTAAAGTTTTTATGAAGTATTAAGAGGGCTAGTTTGTTGATACAGGGTAAGTGTTAACTAACATGTTAAACATGGGCAACAGGATTATGGGTGATTCTTCTCTGTACTTTTCATAATTTTGGTGTTTTGTAGATTTTTTTGAAGTTAATGTATATTCTTTTCATAAGCTTTGTATTATTTTTGAAGATAGAGTTGTTGTTATAATAGTATCTTTTTCCTCTTATTTTTCTTTGTAAATATGCACCATTCTTTGTTTTTTCCTACAGAATGTTTTATGCATTTGTGGACCAAAGATGGGATTAATTTTTATTTTTGAAAAGACATTGTCAGTGTTCCTGCTCCAGCTGTCAGTTTGGCATTGATGAAGATGCTGTGTCTGTTTTGTGTGGACTAGCAGTCATTCTGAAAGTCTTCAAGCACGGATTCTATTGAGTATCAAGGAATATTAGGTAATGTTGTAATGACATACTCTATTTGAGGACTATAGACTTCATAGAGACTCCATCTGGACTCCAGGATAAGCTCCAATCAAAGTGGTTCTCCTGACTCCTCGAATTTTGAAGAATTTTATATTTAGTAACACCAGAAGATGGGAGAAAGAAATGGTAGGTCATGGAGCACATTGTTACATAGTGCCCTAATGTTTATAAACAGTTTATTCTAAATTGTGGAATGTCAGGGTTTCACTCTCAGTGATTTCTTTTTCCTTCCTCCTACCCCTTTGGTGTGTGTGCAGCATATACACATTTGTGGTAGAGGCTCCCACTTGTGGAAGTCACATGTTAGGATAGGGTTATCTTCCTATTTCTGTTTTCCTTTTTTAAAAGCAGCCTGGTGCTTATAAATGTGCCTTACCTTAATGCACACAGGGTTACTGTCCATGTGATTGCCTGAGATAGAGCAATATAAGTCATTCTTAAGTCTTTATACAACTACTTGGGTGATCTTTTCTATGTAGCCCAGACTAGCCAGATCAGCCTCACAGTTGTACTTCTCCTTCTTTCAGCTGCTTTAGCCTTCTAAGTGTGGGGTCACAGGTGTGTGCTACCATGCCTGGCTTTTAAGTGGTGGAAGAAGTTTATCTAATCACAGCACAATATGCTTATCCTCTATATAAAACTAAAGTTAACATTACATATAAGGCCCTTGATATCATGGCCCCTCCTGACCTGTAAGTGCCACTTGTCATCTATTTTGTTCTCTCAGATTTCTTTTGTTTGAAATCTTAAAGCCTTGTGGCTATGCTATGGGGAATTAAAAGCAGGCTTCCTCTTGTGGAGTGTGTATCAGAAATAGCACCCCTCCTGAGGCTACTTCTTGGCAGTCCCCTAATTAACCAAATGCTCTGGGAAAGGAGACTTTCCCAGTAGGAATTGAGAATCAGAGAACTCAGCCTCCTTCCTATGAAGATCCTGCCTCCATTGTCAAACTTGCAGGTTTAGTGCTTAATTTTTATTAACGGTTTATGAACCTATTAATGTTAAGCAATTTTATATAGTTGTTTCTTTTGAGACAGAGTTCTACTATGTAGCCTTGACAGGCCGGAAATTCACAGAGATCTGTCTCTCTCTGTGTTTGACATTTTAGGGTTTTCTGTTACTTTTAAATATATTGTAAATATGAGGTTTGGTTTTTGTTAGCTTTAGTTACACGTGTCATTTGTTTTCAACTTGAAAAACTTCTAGAAAAATTTTGACTAAGATTTTAGTTTGCTCTATATCAGAAATTATAGCCGTTAATTTGCATAAATTCCCTTATAAAAACCACATTAATATAAAATACTTTAAAAATTATTTTGTAAGTATTTTTAAGTGTGTGTGTGTATGTGTGTGTGAGAGAGAGAGAGAGAGAGAGAGAGACACAGAGACACAGACAGAGTGAACCTAAGGGCAGATGCCTATGGAGAACAGAGGCATTAGATTTCAGGTCTCTTGGAGCTGAAATTGTGAACTGCCCCACATGAGTGCTGGGAACCAAACTCAGGTCCTCAAGATGAGCAGTATAGACTCTTAACTACTAGACTTTTCAAAAAGTAATATTGTCAGACATTTCGTTATTTCAACGGTCAGTCATGGAGATACTTCCTTCTGAAATGATCTACACAGAGAAGAGGTTGTGTGTTGGAAGTGTTAATGGAAATTTAAAGATGCATGTTATCTATACATTTTATCTTTGCCCTATTATGATTCTAGCCTGGAGTAACTCTTCCTCTTTCCCAGTTAAGAAATTGTGTCATTGAAGTTTTTGATTCTTTGGTTTTTTGTTTTTGTTTTTGTTTTTTTTTTTAAAGATAAGACATCTGGTAGCCTATGATGGCCTTGAACCCACCATGTAGTCAAGGATGACCTTGAAATTTATCTTCCTGTTTTTACCTCCCAAGTTGTGGTATAGGTTGTACTACTCTCAGTTTTATACAGTACCGGAGACAATCAAATTCAGTACTTCATACATGTGAATACACTTCTATCAACTGAGCTACATCTCTAGCACCACTTTCTGTTTTTTTTTTTTTTTTTTTTTGAGACAGGATCTCTTTGTGCAGCCTTAGCTGTTGTGGACCTCGATCTGTAGACCAGGATGGCCTGAAACTCAGAGATCCACCGGCCTCTGCCTCCCAAGTCCTGGCAATAAAGGCCTGTGCCACCATAAGCAAGATAATTGAGTCATATTGTTTATTTCTAGTTCTTTGTAAGGAAATATGTCTAGAATATTTTTTTCCTCAAAAAAAGTGATAGACCAATTGAATCTTAATTTTTGTATAGAAATGAAGTAGAATTTCCAGTAACTTGTGCCTTAGGGAAATTGGTGCATTTCTATTAACCTCTTAGATTATTCACTTCTATTTTAGGTGATGCAAGGACTTTCTGGATGGAGTTACAAGATGATGGTAAAGTGGATTTTATGTTTGAAAAAACACAAGATGTGCTGCAGTCGCTGAAACAGAAGATAAAAGATGGGTCTGCCACAAATAGAGGTATGAAAAATGAAAACTTATGACACTTCTACTAATGTTACATACTCAATGCAGTATAATTCTCATGTTGTTTATTTTAAACAACAAATAATCAAATTTCTAAGACCCTAATTTGAGTTTTATATGCATTATGTCTACTCTGTTTCTACAAACTTGCTTTTCCAATACATCCTGTAAAAATGGGTAACCCTGATATTTGTAAATGATAGCTACTGAAGATGCCCTGCCCACTCCACTATTATGTGTCGCCCAAAGCTCCCCTTAAGCAGTAGGCTTAAGCACTCCTCCTCCTTTAGCCTCCCTAGTAGTTGAACTCAGGCTACATTTTCCTCCTTTATTTGTACTTATTCATTTTATACCTTCGTATCGTTGGAGTGGAAGGGAAGAATGCTGCACAAATAATACCTGCTTCTTATATAAGTTTGACATAAATAGGAAAATCTAACAAAAAAATGTCTATTCCATCATTTAGACAACTGACCCACATATGGTTCATTAGTGGTAGAAGGCATGATCAGCATGTGTAAGGCCCTAGGTTCTATGCCAGCATACAACAGCATAAGTGTCAGCTGCTTCAAACAAAACTTTCTGTACTAACATATACCACTTTGCCTGCTTCAAACAGAACTTTCTGTACTAGTTTAATTGAAAGCAAATTTTCAGTTTTTTTATTTTTCTATGTGTTTTCAACTCTAGTTGGTTGTAGAACATGAGACTCTAAATGTAAGATCTTCTAGTTCATGAGGATATAGTTATAAAGCAAAGATGTCCTCAATTGCTGATGTTTCTCGATACTCTCTCCCTGGTCTGTAGCCCTTGCTCTTCTAAAAGAAAATCAGAAGACGGGCTGGTAATGGGAGGATGTTTTTTTACAGTTTTGTTTAGAAGTGGTAAGAGAACTCTTATGTTTCTCTACCTATCCTGAAACAGTATTAAATTATATGGGAAAGATGAAGTAAAACCGGCAAATAACGCATATGTAGATTTAGCAAAGATGCAGGTTAAGTGTTTCTTTGGGAACATGTTTCTCTTGTCACTGCCAGAGGCTTTTTCTCTCAGCATGGAAATTCTGATATACTATGCTAATGACATTTCAGACTATGACAGTGTATTGTTTATTCTCTTTTTTATAAAGAAACTTTCAATCCTTCATGAGTCAGATATATGTAAGTTTGAATACAGTTCTATCACTTTTAGTTAATTGACATACATTGGTCTCTAGTCCAGATGATTGTAAGGCTCTCTCAGGGGAGTTGTAAAGATTAAATGTAAATTGTTTAGTATTGTAGCTGATAACCTGAATAGAGGTGATTAGTGATTATGTTTATTCCTTCTATTATTTAATTTTTATTTTTTTCTCTTAACAGACTATGCCCAAGCAATGATTCTGGTAAATGAAGCAACTATAAGTAACAGTCCAACAAAGGGTATGTTCATTGCTTATTCCAGTCCTACTATTCTTGGTTCTTTCCTTGCCAATCTTAATCTGTCAAGTTAAAGATAACTTGAAATAACATGTAAGATCCCCATTGCTATGTTTTATGAACCATAGTTTGCTTTATGAAAAGTCCTACCCCTCCAGAGATAGGGAACACACTTCTACCAAGCACCCAAGGAAAATGAAAGTTTATTTCTTTTCTTCATAAAATACCATGTAAAGAGGGGAAATAGAGTTCTAAGAGTCTAAAGAACTGTAAGCTTATTTTCTATAAAGAGCACTGTTAGGAAAGCACAACCCATTATAGGTAAGTTGATGGATAATTATTATTTTTTTAAATTCATCTTGGTTTCAAACTACTGATCTTCTAAGAGCTAAGCATGTTTGGTTTAAAAATATCAAAAATAACAAATTAAAACTTATTCATAAGACTTCTGACATCAGGTGTGTGCATTTTCTGCAGCAAGCAGGTTTCCAGTTTCATGTAGCTACTGGTGAGATGTCACATGTTAAGCAGTCAGTCAGTACCCTAAGACTTGCCCTTACTTGGAATGTCAATCACAAATGCTGGGCCTCTGTAACTTCTGGCTGACTTGCCTGAAGATGGGGGTTCTGATAACACTCACTATACGTTTAATCATTTGCTGGAGATGTGGTTCAGTGGTTAAGAGTGTTTTCTGCTTTTCCAGAGGACTCAAGTTCGTAGCACCCATGCTTGACACCTCACATTCACCTGTAACTCCTCCAGGAGCTCTGACATCCTAATCTGGCCTCTGTGGGCACCAGCATTCATGTTCACATACTCCACACAGATAAACATGTATACGCATCATGTAAAAATAAATCTCTTTTAAAATTTTTGCTGCAATAGCTCAAGAAACTCAAGGAGATACATTTTGTCCTCTTAACAGTTTATTATGAAAAGTGTTATAAAGGACAGAGATTAATAGCCAGGTGAAGAAGCATGTGGGAGACAGTTTGGGGAGTATACTACCCTTCTTGTATATGAATGCTTTCACCAACCCAAAGCCTCTGACCCCCATTATTTAGGGCATTTGTGGAGGTCCCATTACATAGGCATGAATGCATGAATAGTGCACTGACCACTGGTGACTGATGTCTCCCGCCTTTCTTACTTCCTGGACTTGATTCAGTCTGAAAATTCCAACCCTGTAATTGTTCTTTCTTACTTTGTTTTTTGTTTTTCTAATGGACCAACCACCATGCTGAAGCTGTCTAGGGATTCTAGTTAGCAGTCATCTCAGTAGTAAACTACACAAACATCACCCTGGAGGCCAAAGCCTTTAGAAGTGTTTGGAACTAAGACCAAAATTACAATAGAAGATGGTGTTCTCACTCTATCACTTGGGAAATTACAAAGGATTGTAGTAATTCTGTCAGGAACTAGGGCAGACCAAATATATAATTCTTGTTGTGCCACAAATACCAAGACTAAAAATGACAGTTTGAAGTTATTTTATCAATAGTATCACTCCATAAATTTTAATCTCTCATAACTTTGCCCTAAGTGTTGAAAGTGCATTTACCAAATTTTCATTTATATTGTTAGATATTCTCAGCAAATTTTGCTAGCTTTTGTTTTGCTATCAAAATTTGCAGCCTTAAAGTTTTTAACTCTATGAAAAAGTTGTAGAGCATGATGCCAGTGTATTTTGGGTGATTTTTTTCTCAGTATTCTCAATTTCATTGCTAATTTGTCCTCTTAAAAAAATTCTTTCCTTTCAGTATTCTTCAGTAACATTTGGAATTATAAGGGAAGAAACGTGTGTGTGTGAGTATGTGTGTGTGTGGTATTGGGGGCTATAAATCAAACTCATAAAGAAAATTTTCAGTCTAAAAGGTATATAGGTATGTTGATTCAATGTACACAGACGTGAATACTCAACATAGCAGCGAGTTTTGAAACTGATGTCACGTTTGATGATTATTATGTGCAGCGTGCGCCTTATGGGCGAGTCCCAGGTCCACCTGGCACCTGTCCCAGGACTATTGGGCGGGGCTAGGGTGTCTCCCTACACACGTTAGTAGGGGAGGGTAAGCAGAAGGGCACTTCTAGAGCAGATGGTTTCTTAGAAGAGAGTGGAGAACAGAGAAGTAGGTGTGACTTTTGAAAGGTGAATGAGCTCTGAGGAAAATAAATGGGCTATACTCTAGATTGTAATAGTTAGTGTCTGTATGGGCATAGTGCTAGCTAGCATCCTGTATTTTCATGTGATGGCTCAAGTCTTCTAGTTGAATCTTCTGGAAGAGGAGTTTTATAGCTTTCTTTTTTTCTCTTTCTTTGAGGATCCAATTTTTAAAAATCAAGGGGAGAAAAATACCTTTTCCTTTATTTGTTGATTCTCAAATATTCCTCTGCACAGTTTCATTGTGAACACACCCTTAAGGGATTACAGTAGTTTTGTAGGAGGGAGAGGGAAAGGCTTTTAAAGGGAAGGAGAGAAAATGATACAAGGAGTTAATCCTAATACTTCTTTTCCTCTCTTAAAACAAGGTATCTTCAACTCAGTTGGGTTTGTGTTTGGAGTCACTACCAATAGAAATGCTATGTCATGATTTTATGTTTTATATAGTCTATTCACCTGAATTGGAACCATTTTGTTAGAACAAAAATATATCTGTTTGCCAGTAAAGAAAAACAAAAAGGCTTGGTGTTGAGATCAAAACAAGCCCTTGGAGATCTAGTCTATACTCCCTAGATACTGATTAAACCACTGGTTACCTTTTCTTCCCTTGCTTAGTTACAACTGTAATTACTCGTTGTTTTCCAATAAAAAAAGAAAGAAAAAAAAATAGACCAGGGGTAAAAAGATGTACAAGGAAATAAGAGATGACAAATAGATCAAAAGAGATAATCAAATGCTTTAAACCATCCTCAAACAAAAGGAAAGAAGATACCCAAAGGCCTTAAAACACCATGCCATTTGTCTATAAAATTTAGACAGAATTAATACTTGATAATCACCTGAAATAGCTATTATTTTGATTAAATTGATATCAAACTCATTGTCCAGGAGTACTTTCTTCAAAGTTTTTAAAAATTATTCTGAATTATTTTCTTAATACTTTTGAAAATATTGACAATCTTATTGCTGAGTCTCAAAAATATTAGTATCTTTGCAAATTTTAGTGTTCCATATGGGCATAATTTCTAATCAGTGAAGATATGATTTGGCTGTCTTAGTGAATGATTCTTAACTTTGTATTTCTGTTGCTCATATTTGTACTTTTTCCATGTAGATCATATACCTGTGACTCAGAATGAACAGGAAAACAAATCAAATGCATTTCCCTCTACATCATGTGAAAACTCCTTTCCTGAGGACTGTACCATTCTGTATGTATACATTATCTGTGTTAATACTCCCTTAATATGCTCTTTACTAAACATCCCTAAGCAATTACCTCTTTTTATAAAATTTAGCTTAGGATATCTACCTTTTATTAATGAACTGAAATTTGCCAAAGCAACTTTGAGAAAAACCCTTAAACATCTGGAGTATTAAAATTGCCTCCAGTGTCAATTGAGTATTGTCAGCACCTGTAAGAGTATCAGGTCTGAGAAGAAGCCCTGCTGTTTTACCCTGTCTCCTCTGCTTCTGAGTTCAGTGAACATTCCTTAGCTCCCAGGAGACTTATGCATACCTGGCAAACAGCAAGGCCTGCACCAAAACCTTCAAATGCTGATGAAAGTCCTAACTCGTTGCTCTAAATTTTACTTGTTTCAGCTATCAAATTAAACTGGCCCTTTTAAAAAAAATTCTCAAGAAAAAAATCTTTTTCTGTTTTTACTTTCTGTTCTTTGAAGATTGTAGATAAACACTGTTACATGTAATTTGCATAATTTTATAAAAGGTAGAGATGTCTTGTTGGGTTTGGTTTTTCTTTCTTTTTTTTTTTTTTTTTTTTTCTAACAAGGTCTCATTAGAGAGGTGAGACTGGCCTTGAATTGTAACCTCAGCTTCCCAGTTGAGACATCAGTGTAGTTTGAGTCTCAAAACAATTTCTTACAGAAACCAAAGTTCACACTTTTGTAACTCCCTTCACTGTCTTTTAGTAGCTCACAATTTTTTTTTATTAGAAATGCTAACCCAATATATAGCATAAAATCTCATTAGTTTTTAAACACAGACCAACCATTCTAATATAATAAGATTTTTTTTTCACAAAAATTTCTGCCCAACAAGTTCCCTTTCAGTTTCTCCTTAGGCAATTACATATTTTTAAAGATACATTTTTTATTTTTAATTATGTGTATGGATATGTGCACATGTGAGTGCAGGTGCCCACAGAAGCCGGAAGGGGGTGTCCAGTCTCTGGAACTGGAGTTACAGGTGGTTGTTAGCTACCCAGCATGGAACTAAGCCCAGTCCTCTGGATCAGCATGAAGCACTTGTAGTCACTGAGCCATGTCTTCAGCCCCAAGCAATTATAGTTTATTCCTGATAAACTTTACTTTTTGGATAAGTTCTTTATAACAGCATACCAGAAAGCTTTTAATTTCAGACATTTTGTTTATAATGCTCTTTTTTTTTTCTAGCTTATCTTGTACAAATACCTTTTGAATCTTTTAGTACGATCACTGAAAATATATTGAATGAAATATGGCCAAAACCAAAGCCTTCTTGCTTGCTTACTATATCAGAGACTTTTTTTTTTTATTTTTTAGAAAGATCTGTTTAAACAACTTCAGATTTGCTTTGCTCTATTACTGTCTTTCCTGCATGCATGTCTCTTATATGGTTGTCATGAGAAACCAAAGTTTACTGCTTTAGAATTCTGTAGTATCACCAAACTCTCTGAAAACTTAGTGTGCACGTGCGCCCACACACCCACACACCCACCCACCACCCCAAAATTCTGGTTGACCTAGAATTTTCTGACTTAGCTCTTGGTTTACTCAGCAACTAGTATTATCTTTTCAAATTCTAATACCTAGAATCATAAGCTTGATACCTTCTTCTAGCAAATCAGGTAGCATTTTCTCTGTTTGTTCTTCTGTATTTGAAATACTTTTTCTTTTTTCCCCCAAAACCTCCAGAGTTGAATATAGAGTCCTTGATGCTTTTAAATGAAGTAAAATTCTATTACATTCTCTTAACTATTAGAATCTGAGGTCCTTAGCTCCAGGACAGCCTCCAAAGCCACAGAGAAACCCTGTCTTGAAAAACACCCCCAAAACAAACAAACAAGAAAAACCACCTCAGTTTCTTTCTATTTTTGTCTGGTCTTTATAACCTGAGAGCCATACTTACAGGTGAAAAAGATAACAGCAAACTTGTTTTCTAGAGACTCTTCATTCTCTGTTGTGTGCCATCTTCCTCCCAATATTATTTTCTTGTCCCAAGCTTAGCATTAATTTAAAAAAAATTTTTCATTTACATTTTTGAAAGCTCCAATTCTTACCAGTATCAAATTGTAATAGTACTTCCCTTATAGATTTAGACCAATATCTTTGTTTATAACTGATCATCTTTCTTTGTTAAATTCTTTTAAAAACTTGAGCTGGGCATATAGCACATAACTTTAATCTGAGCACTAAGGAAGCAGAGGCAGTAGAATAACTGCAGCTTCAAGGCTGTCAGTGATTTCCAAGTCAGTCAGGTCTACATTGGAGACCTTGTTGATTGATTGATAGGTAGGTAGATAGCTAAGCTTCCCAAAGAAATTAAATTGACTTCTTTAGCCACTAATCCATACCATTAGGTATATTCTTGATTGCACACTCAAAGCTTCATTTCTTTAGTGCTTCTGAGAACTCTTGGACTGGACTGTCACTCAAAGATCAGACCTGAGCTCATATATCCAGAGATATCTTTTCAGATGAAAGAACATGTCTAATTAAGCTCAGAATTTTCTTCTTTGCATTAAGAATTCCAAGGCAAGAGTTCACTCTTACCTAGAATTTTTTTGTTTGGTTGGTTTCATTTTTCTCAAGACAGGGTTTCTCTGTGTAGTCTAACTCTGTGTACTGCAACTTGTTCTGTAGACCAGGTGACCTTGAACTCAGAGATCTGCCTGCATCTGTCTCTCGAGTGCTGGATTTTTTTTTTTTTTTAAGCAGATAGGGTATATTTATTAGGTAAATATGTCTTACTTACAGTGCACCAAGACAACTATCAGGAAAGCAGAGCAAGTGAGAGACGTTTCCCACGTGTGTCCCTGACTCTTAAGCTACACTCACATCATCCTGTCCTAGGGAGCATGGCCAGGTATACCGTAGCCAGCCCCAGTAGGCATGGTCAGGGTGACCCCTACAATAGGCAAAGTCAGAAAGTGTTTCACATCAAGAAATTAATGCACAGAAGTTATGAAATTAAGGTAAAATAAATTTCTAGGCCATTGTTCAGGCAGGAACTGTTTATCATCAGTTTAACCTACTATCCAACCATGATATCCATGTTTATAGTCTAATTTAGACATGAAAAATTATATTTTTGATTTTTCGTTTTATATATATATTTGGATTACAAACAAGATTGAATTACATGACGTTCCCAGTTCCCTTCTCCCTCCCTTCCTCCTCTACCACTACCCCCCAACTAAAATCCTACCTATCATGTGTCCTTTCTTGTAATCTACACCTGGCACAAAATTTCTGCTTCCTCATGACCTCTTCATCCTTTTCTTCCCTTGTCACTCTCGTAGCTTCCTCCCCCCTTCCCATGTTCTCAATTTGGTCAGGGGATGGTGACCCTTTCCCCTTCTCCAGGGGACAAAGTTTGTCTTTTGTAGGGTCTTCCTTGTTTACTAGTTTCTCTGGCAATGTTGATTGTAGGATGGTAATCCCTTACTCTATGTCTAAGAGTGCTGGAATTTTTAAAGGAGCTCACCGACACTCTGTTAACTAGAATTATTTTAAAATAATTTGATTTGGATTTCCCAAGGGTTATGAGGTGTGTGTTGTTTGTTTGTCGTGTGTGTGTGTGTGTGTGTGTGTGTGTGTGTGTGTGTGTGTGTGTGTGTGTGTGTGTGTGTGTGTGTGTGTGTGTGTAGCCAGCCACCAGCTTCAGAACCCCCAAATAACACACAGAGTCTTATATTACTAGATTTTCTTATTTGCTAGCTCTGTCTTAAGTATCAACCATAACCATTGATCTATATATTTTATAAAGTATAATCTTATCGAGGACGCCAGTGGCATAGGTCCTCTCTTTCTGGGCCCACACGGCAACTCTGTCTTTACTGCATTTCCCAGAATCCTCCTTGACTCCTAGCTCCACCTATTTTGCCTTCCTATTGGCCAACAATGCTTTATTTACCAACCAATTACAATTAGACAAACATACACACAGAAGGACTTCCCCCATCAGGTTAGTTTTTTTTTTTCTTTCAATGGTTAAACCCCTTAATTGGCCAGTAATCTCATAGGCAAGTTAATAAGCTATGTGGTAGATTCTCAGCCCCATGAATTGCTCAAGATAAACAACATGTCATAATGGTAAGATCAAGCATGAAAGTCTTAGGAATAGGAATCAGGCTTTCAGCATTTCCTCCCCTGCTGCCCCACCTACCTCCTATCCCGTCCCCTTTCTGCTCCTCAGGGAGGGTGAGGCCTTCCATGGGGGAATCTTTAAAGTCTGTCATATCATTTGAAGCAGGGCCTAGGCCCTCCCCTGTGTCTCTAGGCTGAGAGAGTATCCCTCTTGTGGAATAGGCTCACAAAGTCCATTCCTATACTAGGGATAAATACTGATTCACTACTAGAGGCCCCATAGATTGCCCAGGCCTCCTAACTGACACCCACATTCAGGGGGTCTGGGATGGTCCTATGCTGGTTTCCCAGCTATCAGTCTGGGGTCCATGAACAACATGTTGTTCAGATCAGCTGTTTCTGTGGGTTTCTCCAGCCAGGTCTTGACCCCTTTGCTCATCACTCCCTCTCTGCAACTGGATTCCAGGAGTTAGGCTCAGTGTTTAGCTGTGGGTATCTGCTTCTGCTTCCATCAGCTACTGGGTGAAGGCTCTAGGGTGGCATATAAGGTAGTCATCAATCTCATTATCGGAGAAGGGCATTTAAGGTAGCCTCTCCACTACTTAGATTGTAGTGGAGGTGTAGTGTTGGGGTCATCCTTGTAGATCTCTGAACATTTGCCTAGTGCCAGATTTCTCTTAAAACCCATAATGGCTCCCTCTATTATAGTATCTCTTTTCCTGCTCTGTTCTATTCTTCCCCTGACTCAAGCTTCCTGCTCCCTCATGTCCTCCTCTCCCTTCCTCTTCTCCCCTTCTCTTTATCCTAACTCCCTCTCCCCTCCCTTCATGTTCCCAATTTGCTCAGAAGATCCCCTTTCCCTTCCCCTTCTCTGGTGGACCATGTATGTCTCTCTTAGAGTCCTTCTTGTTTCCTAGCTTCTCTGGCAGTGATTGTAGGCTGGTACTCCTTTGCTCTATGTCTAAAATCCATATACGAGTGATACATACCATGTTTGTCTTTTTGTGCCTGGGTTACCTCTCTCAGGATGGTTTCTTCTAGTTCCATCCATTTACCTGCAAATTTCAAAATTCCATTGTTTTTTCCCACTGAATAGTACTCCATTGTGTAAATGTACATTTTCTTTATCCATTCTTCGGTTGAGGGGCATCTAGGTTGCTTCCAAGTTCTGGCTATTACAAATAAAGCTGCTATGAACATGGTTGAACAGATGTCCTTGTTGTATGAATGTGCATCTTTTGGGTATTGTGGAATTGCTGGATGTTGTGGTAGATTCATTCCCATTTTCTTGAGGAGTCGCCATACTGATTTCTAAAGTGGCTGTACAAGTTGGCACTCCCACCAGCAGTGGAGGAGTGATCCCCTTTCTCCACATCCTCTCCAGCATAAACTGTCATTGGTGTTTTTGATTTTAGCCATTCTGATGGGAGTAAGATGGTATCTCACAGTTGTTTTGATTTGCATTTTCCTGATGGCTAAGAATGTTGAGCACTTTCTTAAGTGCCTTTCAGCCAAGGCACTTGGCTCTGTTGAGAATTGTCTATTTAGTTCTGTACCCCACTTTTTTTTTTTTTTTTTTTTTTTTTTTTTTTTTTTTTTTTTTTGGTTTTTCGAGACAGGGTTTCTCTGTGGCTTTGGAGACTATCCTGGAACTAGGTCTTGTAGACCAGGCTGGTCTTGAACTCACAGAGATCCGCTTACCTCTGCCTCCCGAGTTCTGGGATTAAAGGCGTGCGCCACCAATGCCCGGCCTGTACCCCACTTTTAACTGGATTATTTAGTGTTTTGGTGACTAGCTTCTTGAGTTCTTTGTATATTTTGGAAATCAGCCCTCTGTCAGATATGGGGTTAGTGAAGACCTTTTCCCATTCTGTGGGAAAGTTTTTTCTTGTTGTCTGTGTCCTTTGTTACAGGCCAATCTTATTGATGCACTTTCTCAATTCTTACTCATTCCAAATATGTCTAGGTTTGTGTCAAATTGACAAAAAAAAAAAAAAAAAACACAGTTACTTTAAAAATTTATAATTTATTGTAAAAACTAATTCTCTATTTAGAGTATTATCTTCTAAGGTAATGGAACTCTCATTGTAGTTTTCATTGCATCAGACACTGAGGAATTCTTTGATGATTAATGAAAAGTATATAAATGATCATTTCACCAAAAGAGTGATAAGCATGTATTTATTAGAGAAAGATGTTTTTAAAACAAGATGCTATTTTTCATCTAAGTCACCTTGACACTTGCTGAGATATAACTTATTATTCTGGATATTAGTAAATAGAGAAGAGAGGGAGCATCAGACACTACACTTTTCCTATACCAGTTATGTACCCGGATAACTCAAGAGTTAGAAATATTTCTTTGTAAAATAATTTCAGCCATTGAGATGACTCAGCAGGTAAGGGCACCAGCCTAAAACCTGACAACCTGAATTTGATCCCTGGAATCCACTTGATGGAAAGAGAGGACAGACTCCCAAAAGTAGTCCTCTGCCCTTCACATACACACAACAAACAAATGTGAGGAAAAAAAAAAAAAGCCAAGTTTTTAAACATTGCAGCCCAGAGAAGTCAATAATGATGATGTATTGGTTTGGTTGCAATCTGTGTCCTCCATAGCCCAAACAAGTAAGGCCCTCCATCTAGTTGTGATGAGGACATTTATTTGGTTTTAAACTTTTAGTTTGTGAAGAAGCAGTGGTCTTATAAAATGTAGCAATATTAGCAATATTAAATTTCTGTAAAAGTTTCCTCATACTTTGAATGATCACAAAGCCTAAGTGAAGTATTCATGACGGTTTGACTGAAAATACCCACACTCTGCTTATCACTCTTTATCATCTCAAAGAGTGACTTTTCAAGATCTTGTGTACCTCTTGGAGCTGATACCAGTACCTGTGATTAATTTCTTCCTGTCCTCCTCCCCCACAAAATTTTGAACTTGAATCTTAGATTCTAGGATTACCAATTAACTTACATTACTTTAGTAGAGAATTGAATTAAATATCGTCATCACTAGGTGGCATTAGCTAATTTCCAAAATGTGAGAAATGACAGAACAAGTGACAATTAATTTTAGCAGATATCATAAAAATGAAGGGGAAGATGCATTAATACTAGGTTAAAGGGAAAGAAAAAAATACTAGAAGCAAACATAGCTGAAGTTTGTGTTTGGATAGATGATGTGGGTAATTGAAAATATTGAACTTTGTTAGAAACATCTACTGAATTGTTTTGGGTAAAAAGATGTGATGACAGAACTTGCTTTAAAATCCTGCAGAAGAAAGTGGATGGTCAAGAGAAAGAAAAGAATAGAATAAATTAAGTTAAAAATGTTGGTAATTAGTAAAGCCTGATGACAAGGGTCAAAGTTAAAGGTCGGCACAGCCATATTAGTGAGATTTCAGTTAATAGCTACTGGCAGTAAAGAAAGAACTAAACTCCAATCGTTTTGTGTAGGAGTGACTGGGCATCTAAAAGGGTTATAAATTATAGAGCAATCTTGGGCTCACATAAGAACTTAAAAATGTGTGGTCAGTGTGAATGACTAAAACAGCTGTGTCTATTAGTTGACATTTAGCATTATTATCAAAGTGGGGATGTAGCTAATTGATAGACCCATGACCACCATACATAAGGTCTGCTATCCTTAGGATCAAAACAAAATGCCATTGTCATTGAAGTTAGAATTCCATTCTCCTACAGAAACTGGAAAACTGATGCCCCCCAAATTACTTTTGTTCCCCAAAAGCATTATTTTCAGATCTTTAGGAAAGATAATTTTGTATGGAAGACATAGGCAGGAAACTGGAAAGGATCATGAGTGTTAGCCCCTCTCAGTAGTCCTCAAAGAAAGTGTAGGGAGACTGGCAGTGTATCTGTCCATCATTAGATCCAGGAACAACTTTACATTCTCTTGGTAGTATGGAGTTTTATCAGGAAGAATTTGGGTTTTGTTAGCTTTTTGCTGCTGTTGTTTTTACCATTCTGTATTTACAACCCAAAACCTCATACATGCATGCTAAGATGTACTTTATCACTGAGCTGCAACCCCAATCCTTCGGGCTTTTCAAAGAAAGGCATGGATCATCATAGGCATGTGGCCTTATGCTTACTAGGAACTTTGACAGTGTAGTTATCTTCTAGTGCAGAAGTTTGGATAAAGTCCGTTTTTGATGAGATTTCTGTAGTTCTCAAAGGGACATCTGGGTCTTTATAAGAAAATATATTCTTGTATGTGATTTTTATTAACCAAGGTTTTCTTGTTATTTTAATGTGTTTTTCTATTGAGTAGTAATTCCTATTAAAGAGATGTAAGAATAATCAGGAAGTTGGTCAAGGATTTATGTCCTAAGATGTTCATCAAAGCACTAACAGAGACAAATTGGAAATAGTTCCAACATTAGAAAATTTATATACAAGTAATACTATATGGTTTTACCCATTAGTCTGAAATCCAAAATTACCGAGACCCCTTCATTGATGAAATTGTGTACATAGCCAGTTAAAGGAACTTGTCCTCTGAGTGAGTAAGATTGTCAGTATTAACAGAAATTGGTTTATAGTAGCATAATGTGACTAACAGAAATGGTAGAGAGAGCTGTACACTGTGAAGTTGCTTCACATATCACTGTTCGAGTGATGATTTGTAACCTCAGAGCATTCCATGTGTTTCAGTGTCTATTTCATACTAAACACAGACAAAAGCAAATAAAATACCTGTTCTAATGTATAGTAGACACTTAGTAAAATAAAATTTGAGTTCTTTGAAGAAGTTTAAAAATTGGGTTCAAGTCAAGTGGTGGTGGCGCACGCCTTTAGTCTCAGCACTTTAGAGGCAGAAGCAGACAGATCTCTTGTTTATGTATATAGGCCAGCCTGGTCTACAAAGTGAGTTCCAGGACAGGATCCAAAAAGCTACACAGAGAAACCCTGTCTGTACCAAAAAAAATGGGGGGGTTTCAAAATACAAGAACTTTTTTTCAGATTTTTTCCCCTTAAATTGAATACCATCCCATTTTATTTTGTCAGTTTGCTATTCTCAGAGTATCAATATGGTTGACAGCTGGATTACATATTGTGGAGAAAAACCAGTTAAATAGTTGTTAGATGGAGGCTTTGTAAAGGATTCTTTGTTACGATAAATCTTTCCGCCAAAAGCTGCCTGAGCCCCACCGCCACGTGTGAGCTTTATGCCAGCCGCCTGCCTGAGTTAGGCCCAAATAAATATGCAGAAACTTGTATTAGGTTCAGTGCTGCTTGGCCAATGACTAGGATTCCTCATCTGTTAGCTCAGTCTTAATTATCATAAATCTATATATTTTATAAGACTTATCTTATCGGACGCCTTGTTGGAGTCCCTCCTGGCTGGTGGATCACATCCTGCCGCTGGAGGAGGAAGGGGAAAAGAGGGCCCTTCCTGTTTCTCTTTCGCTTAAATATGAGTCTCCTTGCTATGTCACTTCCTGCCTGGATCAGCACTTCTCTACTACATTTCTCAGAATCCTCTTTGACTCCTAGTTCCGTCTAACTTGCTGTCTCATTGGCCAAACAGTATTTTATTCAATAATCAATAAGATAAACATACACAGTAGTACATTCCCCATCAATTCTTAACTAATTTTTCAGCTATCTTAGTTTTCCTAGGCAAAAGCTTAGCAAATCCCACATGAAGAAATGCTGTTTTTAGCCTTTGCACAAACGCAGGTCCAAATGCATGTGTCAGAGCCTAGTAGAAAGTCACAGCTAGGTTCAACTTCCTGGAATAGTCTTAAGTTATGTCTGATCTTTGGATGCCTCGAGAATGTATAAAATGCTTCAGAGTCTAGGTTATCTTACGGTTGTCCAAGAAGATATAGTAATTGCCACATTAGTGTGCAATGTTTTTAAAAAATGAAGCTAGATTATAAATTTAAGGTACTAATAATTAATTTATTCTAATAGATCTACAGGAAACAAAGCATCCCTGCTTGAGAACATTAAATCTGCAGACCTGAGGGAGAAGGAACCCCCTTTGAGTGTATCTTTCCATAGCCATGTCTGCTCCAGTGCTTGTCTAATGCAAACACCACTGTCCTTGAAGGGAGAAAACCCTCTACAGCTACCCATCAGATGTCACTTCCAAAGACGACATGCAAAGACAAACTCTCATTCTTCTGCTCTTCACGTGAATTATAAAACACCTTGTGGACGGAGTCTAAGAAACATGGATGAAGTTTTTCATTACCTTATTGAGACAGAGTGTAACTTTTTATTCACAGACAACTTTTCTTTCAATACTTATGTTCAGTTGACTCGGAATTACCCAAAACAAGATGCAGTAGTTTCTGAATTGGATATTAGTAATGGAGTGGAATCAGTGCCAATTTCTTTCTGTAATGAGATTGACAGTAGGAAACTTCCATCATTTAAGTACAGAAAGACAACGTGGCCTCGAGCATGCTATCTAAATTTTTCCAGCATGTTTTCTGATTCATGTGACTGTTCTGAGGGATGCATAGACATGTAAGTAGAAAAACATGTTATTTCAATCTCTGAATGTAGATGGATTTGTCTAATCCTACCGTGTTCCAGGTTGTTATTCTGTCTGTCTAAAGCCTGTGCACAAATTGTATGAAATAGATGAACAGACAGCATTACATTAACCATGTCTTTGCCAAAACTGGTAATTTGAAATTTATTTCCTCTAAGGATGAGTATTCCCTTTTATGTAGTACCATAGTTATAATAGCAGTTACAGAACTATTTATGAGTACTATACATGCCCAAACCTTTTTGAATACACTCATTCTCTTTGTCACCACAAAAACCTGTGTGTTAGGTAATGCATTTCTGTCATACAAATAAGGAAATTAGTCTCAGAAACAAATTCAAAGAGGTCACAGCAGACAAATTGGAGAGGCAGTATTAGAACTTTTGTTCCTAATTTCTATGTCACTTACCATATTTTACTTTTACAAATACCAGCTAGGTTTTTTTGGAATTTCAGTGTGCTCACAACTGTCATTCTTTAACCATTGTATTGACATTCCATCAAGAAAATGAAAACATGTTCTGATACATTAAGACCCTGAAAAACATTTTATTTATGTTTTTTATTTAGATTAGAAACAATCTTATTTTACATATTAATCCCAGTTCTGTCTCCCTCCCATCCTCCCATGCCCTCACCAATCCCCATCCCATCCCCTTTTTGCTCCCCAGGGAGAGTGAGTCCTTCCATGGGGGAGTCCTTCAAAGTCTGGCACATCATTTGGGGTAGGGCCTAGGCCCTCCCCCATGTATCTAGGCTGAGAGAGTATCCCTGTATGAGGAATGGGCTCCCAAAGTCCATTTGTAACTGACACCCACGTTTGGGAGTGTAGGAGGGGGCCTGGTTCAATCCTATGCTGGTTTCATAGCTGTCAGTCTAGGGAGAAAAACAAGATGTGTATAATACTTGTGTCTGTAGGTTTGCTGGTAAGAGGGTAGATTTGTGTATGTATGGTTAACTCTATGCAAATCTGGCTACCTATACTAAGTAAAAGAAAAAGGAAAATTATTTTAATTCATTTATTCCCTCATTATCTGAGAGGTATATTCAAGGACCCCCCAAATGCTTAAAATCTTGTATTAGTAACAAAGTCTATTTATTCTTCTCCTACATGCTCTGAAACATTGCAGGTATTTGATCTGATAATGGCTATTGAGTGACAGACTGGTAAGCCATGGATCTGCCTGTCATTTTTTATTTCTTATTGAGAAAATGGTGAACACTATCTACACTATAGCAGTTCCTTCCTTTACAATAGCTTCAGTTCCAATGGTCAATTGTAGTTTAAAAATATTGTGCTGGAGAGGTGTTTCAGGCGTTAAGAGGACTGGCTGCTCTTCTAGAGGACCCAGGTTCAATGCCCACCTCCCCCATGGCAGTTCATATTAGTGCCAAGGGATCCACTACACTCCCTAGGCAACAAGCATCAGGTACACAAGTGGTGCATAGTATTGCATTCGGACAAAACACCCATATATATTAATAATAATAATAAAAACATTAGGTGGAGAGTTCCATATACACTCAGTTCATAAGTTTTTAAGTACATGCTGTTGGGAGTGCCTCACTTGGAATGTGAATCATCTCTTTGTCCACACTGTTCATAAGCTGCCACTCAGTCATGAAACAGCTACATTGATTATCAGATCAAGTATCATACTTGCAATACATTCAAGTAAGTCTTATTTTACTTAATTGCCCCAAAGGATACAAGTAATGATATGTAGGAAAATAAAACATGCAGGGAAGATTAATTCTGGTATCATGTGGCAATGTTTCAAAGTATTGGGAAAGGCACAAATAAATAGACTTTGGTACTAATACAAGGTTTTAAGTATTCAGGAGTTCTTGAATATATCTCTCTGATAATGAGGGAATAACTATTAAAATAATCTATAATAGAAGAGCAGAACTAAGACTATCAACAATGGGGCATCTGAGGAGTAAAACACCCATTTTGAAAAACTAAAATCCATACAATTAAATGTCTGTTGCATGATCAAATAACTCAGTGCAGTTTATATTAGTTGCAATAAGCTTTTGGTTGGTACTATTTTTCATGTACGCCTATTGTGTTTAGAGGAGTTTCCATATAGTCCTTGAGCAAAACCCCTCTTATAAATAAAAGTACCATGTTTTTTAATGGCATTTACAAAGTCTCATAACTTGTTTTTTTTTTTTTTATTTTGACTTATCTATCCACTACCTTTCTTTTAGAAAAAAATGTCCATGTCTTCAGTTGACAGCAAAGAATGCCAAAGCATGTCCCTTGTCACCTGATGGAATGTGTACTGGATATAAATATAAAAGACTGAAGAGACTCATACCTACTGGGTGAGGAACCTTAGGAATTTGTTACAGTGTATGTGTGTGTCTGTGAAGGATGGTACTTTTGTATGTTGTGTGCATGGTGGGGCGGTACCTCTGCCTGTGCATGCGCTGGCGCGCGCACACACACACACACACACACACACACACACACACACACACATAAGCCAGAGGTCAAAGCTAGGTATCTTCCTCAGTCACTATCCACCTTATTTATTTTTTCATATAAGGTCTCTCACTGAGACTGGAGCTTCCTACTATGGCTAGACTGGCTGGCCAGCAGGCCCCAGGATCCACCTGCCTCCGCTGCCCTCCCTTAAGCTGGGGTTACATATGTGCTCCACTTTGCCCAGCTTTTATATGAATTCTAAGGATCTGAACGCAGGTCCTCATGCTTTCATAGCAAGCATTTCAACCACTGATCCATCTCTCCAGGCCCAGAGAGTACTTTCTTTTATTATGGGCTACAGTCTTACAGGTTTTGTTTATATTTGTTCCTAATACTGAAAATCTAAATTACTAAGAGGTAATAAATAACATGAAAGCATATTATATTCTTAGAAATGGAAACCAGAGACCACACATCAATGTATACTCAAACACGCATCTGCCTCAAGCCTAGCTCTACAGGAAATGAGTGACTCTGAGTAGCCATTTTCCCATTAAAACATCTGCCTCCCACATGTGCTGGATGATAATTGAGTTCAAAAGCAGCCTGAGCTACATAGGGAAGCTGTTCCAAAAACAAATGAAGGGACTGAGGAGATAACTCAGTGGGAAATAGCATGAGGACCTTAGTTTAAATACTTAGAACTTACATAAAAGGCTATATATGCCTGTAATCCCAGAGCTATTAGATGCTGAAGATATAGGACCTCTGGGGCTTGCTGGCCCTGGCTTGGCTTTTCAGGTTCAGTGAAGAGGGCCTATTTCAAGGGACTAAAGCAGAGAGTGGTAGAACAGGACACCTGACATCCTTCTCTGGCTTCTATGTGTGTATGGCTGTGTGCAACACACGCATGAGCATGACTACATGCATGCACTCACACTAATAATATTAAAATATATATATTAAAAGAAAAAGTGAATGAAGGAAACTAATTTGTTGGTTGATAATTTTCAGCCTATCAAAATTGGTGCTAAGTAATAACACCTATAGAACTAGAATTAGAAGAGTTTGCTCCTATATATTTCCTTTACACATTTAAAAAGCTAACGTTTACCATGTACTGAGCACCGTGTCACATATCTGGTAAATATTGTGGTGTGGATATTGATGAAACAGCCCTATGGGTTAAGCTCTGTTATATAAACTTCCCATTTGAGGTTGGAAAGATGGCTCAGTGGTCAAGAGCATTGGCTGTTCTTCTAGAGGACTCCGGTTCAAATTCCAGCACCCACATGAGGATTTACTTCTGGTCTCAGGCATCCAGTGCCCTCTTTTGGTTTCTTGGGCACTAGGCATGCAGATGGTGCAGTTATATACACAGGCAAAAACTCATACATATAAATATAAATAAATGAATAAAAATAAACTCCATTTTAAAAAGAGAAACCCAGGCAATCTAGCCCTAAGCTTTTGCACTTTCCTCAGTTTAGCTACTACTTAAATGAAATAGTAACTTATATTGTCTTATGTGTATTATTGCTAGCATTTATGAATGCAACCTATTGTGCAAGTGTAACCGTCAGTTGTGTCAAAACCGAGTCGTCCAACATGGTCCCCAGGTGAGGCTACAGGTGTTCAAAAGTGAGAAGAAGGGCTGGGGAGTACGCTGCCTGGATGACATTGACAGAGGGACATTTGTGTGCATTTATTCAGGTAAAGCAAAGATTTGTTTTCTAATGATTTCCTACTTGGATCTGTATACATCTGAATATAGATTGTCCTAGTCAGCCATTGGCATTTTTAGCAAGGTGCTGAACAAGATGTAGGGGGAGCACCAAAGGAGACAAGTGACTGGATCTTGGGTCCGGAAGGGCTAAGATGCCATAGGTGCTTCAGGAAGGAAAGGCTCTGTTTCACTAGAACTTGAGACTTATAAGGCACATTGTCTTCATAGCTACAGATGCTCTGGAGTAAGGGAAGAAAAGTTCTAAATAGGAACTGAATGACTCACTAAGGTAAAACAATCAATCAAAATTCATTAATGTTTTTCACAAGTTAATATTGTAATTAGTATTTGCATATGATGATTCAGACACTTACTTTAATCATCTCATTTAGTTTCAGGGAATCCAGGGTAGTCAGTCATGTGTTAATCTGTCCCACACCATTGACATACACATGCACTACCCAGCCTGCCTAGACGTTTGTCCTGTTTCTCTGACTAACCGTTGAGTGTCCAGGAAGCATTATTGGCATTTCTGCAGAGCTAGAACATACACCTAAGGGTGACCTAGAAAAATGAGTGGGAATATCTAGCCACTAATTCTACCTGAGAAGTACAATTTTGACTCTTGAAAGAAAATACATTAAATGAGACAAAAAATGTAATATTAAATTGAGTATGGTAGGTAGATGTCACAAGTTTTGAATATGTCATTTTTTAAGAGTTTAAGGTTTCAAACTAAAAATTTAAACATGTTTACTTTTCATTGTCTAGAGCACTATTTTTGTTTTTGTTTTACATTACTGTGGATCTCTTTCTTTTTAAAATACCAACATGGACTGGCACTTCTTTCAGATAGCTCATATTTATTATGAATGTAAGACAGAAGTCTCCCATTGGTCTTTTTATAGTGTCTTGGAATGGTTTTCTTGGGTGAGTTACCTATATTCTAGAATTTATAGGTTGAGTTTCTTTCTAGAAATACAGTGCACTTAGCCCTGAGCCTTTATTTCCAGAGAATGATGCTTACCTGTTAGTAGTGGTTGTTTCTTGTTTTGATCACTCACTGTTGTATTTCAGGAAGATTACTAAGCAGAATCACTCCTGAGAAAACTAATACTGATGAAAATGCAATAGAACAACAGAACATTGTGAAAAATATGTTTTCCAAAAAGAGGAAAATAGAAGTTGTATGTTCAGATTGTGAAACACATCCTAGAAGTCCTAAAACTGAGAAATGTTCTCCTACTAACCTTAACAGTGATCTCGAAGAGCCTGTTGTGTAAGTAAAAACTTCAAATCATGGTTTACCCCCTTGTTATGGATCAGGAGTGTTTGGGCTTCCCCCTCTATATCTCTCGATTTCTCTCCTCCCACCACCCCTCCTCTAAACATCTTGCCTCACAAATAAAGTTTAACACTTGTAGAAATCCAACAGTCCCACCTTAGAAATCTAGTGCCCCATTTCTGAATTCACGGTGGGTAACTTTCATCTGGCTCTTTATGAATGTTATAAATTTTAATTTTATCTTTGTATCATCATTCTATTTGGAAAGTTTTATTAGGGTCCCATTTTTGAAAAACACATTTTAAAGTTATTGGTAGCTAATGATTACCTTTTCCTTTCTCCATTAAGTAGTGTAGATATGATATAGATTCATTTCTTTTTGATATTTTAATTTTAATTTATGTGTATGGGTGTTTGGCCTTACCACTTTTGTACCTGGTGCACTCAGGGGATATTAGTGGGTTTTGTATCTTCAGGGACTGGAGTTACAGATAATTGTGAGCTGCCATGTGGATGCTGGGAATTGAACCCAAGTCCTCTGGAAAAGCAACTAGTGCTCTTAACCAATGAGCCATCTCTCCACTCCCTAGATTAATTTCTAACAATAATGGAAGTTTATAAAGTAGTGATTTGACCCATATTTTATAGTCTAACAAAATAAACTTTTAGTGATAATTCAGAATAACTTTTCTTTTTCTTTTCAGGGAAATGAACTATAGAAATATTTCAAGAATTCAGCGTCACTCAGTCATTAGAAGCCCTAAATTCAAGACAGCTGTTTTTCATTACAATAAGAAAAACATGGTAAAGACGACAAGATCAATCTGAACATAGTGACACGCCCGCAATGCTAGCGCTTGGGAGGCCAATTCAGGAGGATCATGAGTTTGAAGTCAACTTAGGCTATATAATAAGACATTGTCTTGAAAAACAAAAGAAAAGACGATGCCTTTCCAAAGCCATTATTCATTATCTTACCTTTATAACTTTTACTAAAATGTTTATGCTACATAATACTATGTAGGATTTATTTTATTGTTTTGAACATACAGGCTATTCAAGTCTGAGATACAGACAAATTTATATTTGTAGCCCAAATAATATCTTGACAATTGTTGTAGCTTTCTAAAGTTTCTAGAAATAGATAGGGTAAAAAGGGCACACGTGTTGGGTCCTTATAATACCAGCTTTGCGGCCTATAAAGAGTGATAGTTGGTGAAAGAGGCCTAACTGCTAAGTGCTTTTTTCTGACTTAGAGAGCATAGCTGTCTTTCTTACTTTCTTTGAAGGAATTTGTTTCCTCAGAGTGTGCTGACCCTGAAGATAAGAATGGATTTAAACCAGCTCAAGAACACATAAACTCTAAAGCTAGAGCTCACGGTAGGCTTTATTTCCTTATGGCTGTCTATCTTCCTTGCCTCTTTGTCCCTTTTGTTCAATATATACCACTTCTTTCCATAGACTTCATAACAAATTGATAGGTTTGTCATGTGGAAACTGGTAAACTGTACTCCAAATCTGGCCTGCCCAATGTTAATTATGGTTGAAAAAAATTCTTTTTACATTTTTAAATAGTTGAAAAATTAGATGGTGTGTAGTATTTCATGACCCTTGAGAATTATAAAAACTTACAACATGAGAGTCTGTAAATAAAGTTTTAGTGGAATATAGCTACAGGCATTGAATTTACATGTTTCTGCTTTCCCTCAACATCAGCCTAATTGAATAGCCACAACAGATCATATGACATGATCATACTTGCTGACTAGTGCTACATTTACAGGAGTTTGCAGGCATCTCGTCTGGTTTCAGCAATGACCTACTGCTTGGCAGAAAGGGGTAGAGTGGATGGCTCTGACTACGGTGGAACAGAGGTGTCTGTGGCTTTGGAAGTGCTAGCCAAAGCAGCCACACTTCAAATCTTTCCTTTTGGACTCTTAAAGATACATTACTCTAGTAGTTCTGCCCACACCACTGAATAGGATCCTCAGGGTATAAAATCTCCCTCCACAGAGGACTGTCTTTCAGAGTACAGCCTCTTTGTGATAAATGTTACAACTTGGGGGCAGACCTCGGTTTGGGAACTTTTGTATTTTGATGGATCCCTCAGTAGAGAGAGATGGATGACAGATGCCCTGTTTTGGAGAACAGGCCTGCAACTACTGCCTCTTCTCCCATTTCATACCCCAACTCCCCCCCCTAGAGATAAAGGATAGATTGGTGGAAGTATTGCTCCTTACTGAGAAATTCCATTAAGAACGAGCATTTTACATAATAGTTATTTTACCCTTTAATACACACAAGCCATAATGAGTATGGTTGCGTTGACTCTTTCTCTGTGTTCATCAGTTGCTAAGTATATGTAGGCAGTCTAAATAACAACACCATATACCTAGTAGAAACTATCAGAAATCTTTGACTAAAATACAAGTATTGGAGGATCAGTATCTACATGATAATGATTAAACCATGAGCCTTTATTTAGTAAGTAGAATTTCCTTCTAAAAATTAATTTACTTAATTAAACGTTAATTAATAGTTACATGTACTTATGAGTATGGTATGGCATTCAGTCTACAGTATGCAATGATCATTTACCTTAAGGATTTGTCATTTCTTGATGTTGGAAACATTTAAAATTGTCCTTATTGGCTATTTGGAAATATACCATTAATTATTGCCAACCATTGCTATTTTACTGTGCTACCTGGAACATTAGAATTATATCTCCTATCCTACTGCACCCATGTACTTATTAGCCACCTCATTCTGCCCCTTCTTCCTTAGATCCTTCTCTTCCTCTAGTAATCACTATTCTTCTCCTGGCTTCTTTGAAATAACTTTTTCTTTTTAAAAAAAAAAATGAAAATACTTTCAAAGATTTTTGCCTCCCCCTCCTTTTAAAAAAATATTTATCCATTTATTTGAGGGAAAGAAATGTTCACATACACATGCCATGGCATGCCAAGGTCAAAGGACAGCTTTCGGGAGTCTGTTCCTTCCTTCCACTATATGGGGTGCCTGGGATTGAACTCAGGACTTCAGACTTGGCAGAAAGTACTCTTACCTACTGCATCATATCTCTAGCCTAAGAACTAACTAACTAAAGTATAATTTGGAAGTGGGGGGGACTGAGTTATAAGGGCATGAGTGGTCTGTTTTGTTTTTTGTTTTTGTTTTTGTTTAGTTATTCTGACATGTATTCATACTTTGGATGTTCACAAAGAGTTAGTTCCATTATGGATACAAAAACTGACTAAGTTCAGCACCTTCATTGGTTTATAAATGTACAATTTTGACTGGTCATTTAATAAAGGCACCAAACATCAATATGTGCAAGCCCTTGGAAAAACAGTTGCTTTTGCTGGAATTTGAAAAAAGAACACCTAACAGAGTTTTCTTAGAACTATGACATGTTAAAGGCCTCACCACTCTCTTTGTTTCATGAATCTGGAATATACTTAAATGCAGATTCTAAAGCCAATTAAAGGAAAGCCACTTCTTTTGGATTTGATATTAAATACATTGATGAGGAAGCAACAGTAGATTTATTAAAAGATGTGATGCCACAGAAAGAAAATGGGCTTTAGAAGCTGGGCACACCTATGTGTTTCTGTAGTTGTCTGTATGAGTCATGAAATCTTTTTAGTCCTTGAGACTCAGTATTTTTATTTGTAAAAGTTGAGTAATACCTTCTACCTTAACGTATGATAGGGATTAGTGTTAATTAAAGTAATTGTCCATCTAATGTAATCTTAGCACTATTACTCAGCCAAGTATATGCCCTGACAGTTCCTTCCTAACAATGTCTACTAGAGGACTTAAGGTCAAACCAAGTTGGATATTCTGAAGACAGACAGCTGATTGAATCAGACGTGATAGATATAACTAAAAATAAAGAAGACACTTCACCAGATGGCAAGTGTAAGCACATAGCCACATTGAATACTGAGAATACTAAAAAGATGCTTGAAGTTCCAGTAAAAAAGTCCCAAGAAAAAGAATCTGCAGCCTCTCACAGTCAACAGGTCTTCTGTGATGAAGAATTGCCAAGTGAAAGGACAAAGACTCCATCACCTTCTCTAATGAGGCTCAGTAAAGAGAATGTATTTCTGTTGGATGCTTCAAAAGAAGGAAACGTGGGCCGTTTCCTTAATGTGAGTATCAGGGTTGAGATTCCTATTTCTAAGCACTCCTTTCCTTAGAATTTATCAGGAAGATAGGATTAATAGACTCTAAAGACAGACTGTGTCATTCCTCTGTTTGTGTACCTCTGTATGCTACTTCTTGAAGCTTAATTCCTACTGCTAATATGGAAATGGCTAGGGTTTCTTGAGGATCATACTAATTAATATAAATTGCTTGAAAGTGCTTACCATAAAGTAAACATTTACATTAGAAAACTTAAGAAATGCCTGGGCAAGGTGGATTCCAGCACTTGTCAAGCTGAGGCAGAAGAATTTTCTGGGTTTTAGATAAGCCTGGGCTACAGTATGAGGACCTATCTTTAAAACAAAAAACAAAATATAAAAGCTAGGAAAAATAATACATCAGTCAGTTTTCAGGGCTAGGAAGATGGCTCAGTCAGTAACATGATTGCCTAGCATGAGGTCCTGGGTTTTGGTCCTAGCATCCACATAAATAGCTGCTGTAGCAATAAGCATGCCTGTAACTCCTGCACTCTTGGGGGTAGAAACAGGCTTGCTAGGTCCAGTGTTAATGAGAGATGGTGTCTCAAGGGATTATGGTGGAGCATGATAGAGTTGCATACCCAGCTTCCTCATGTACATACACAGACATGTGTACCTGTGTATACACATGCACACAGTACCACAAACAGTACATCATGTACACACACACACAAAACAGACATCATGGCATGCACATATAATTCTAGTAGTAGGGAGAAAACAGGAAGATGTTGGGGCTTACTGTCTGGTCTAGTCAATCAAGTTCCAAGTTCAATGAGACCTTGTCTCAAAAAATAAGGTTGCAAAATTATACGTATGAAAAGGTAAGGTGAAGAACAACCAAGACATCTGACATTTGACTTCCAGCTTCCATAAACAGGCTCAAATAGACATGCATAAAACACACAGTTTTCAAATTCATTTGTCTAAGTTGCACAAAATAATTGAATAGGAAAATAATCATCATTGAAAATAAGTGATGGACTATTCAAGAATATTGGAGAGACTTGGTGTCTTTGTGAGTCTTGTTGATAGTAATAGATGTCAATATTGAGAAGACAGTGAGCAGCTAAGAAGTGCTGGAATGGTGGTATTGAGAGTACTGTCATGTTGCAAGCCTTGGAAAGAGGTTACATGGCATGCTATGTTGAGAGAAATCGATTGCTTCACATGTCTCCTCTTCAGAGGTGCTAGTTTGGATTAGGATATAAAGATTATGTTGTGTATATTCTTCATGTTAAAACACTCAACATTTTTGCTTGTTTTCAAGGCCTTTCCATGTATGTATATATATATGTATGTATGTATGTATGTATGTATGTATGTATGTATTTTTGTTTTTTGGGATGGAGTTTGCCCTGTGTAGCCCTGGCTGTCCTGGAACTTACTATACAGACCAGGCTGGCCTTAGACTCAGATCTGTCTGCCTCTGCTTCCCAGTGCTGGGAGTAAAGAAAGATGTGCCAGCACTGCCCAGCTAAGGCCTTCTCTTGACAAGTATTATGCTGCCATTTCCCTGATCCCATTCTATGGCTCTTGTTTATTCTGCCTCTACCCCACTGCTGATGCAAGTAACTGCATATGGTGTTCTCTTTTGTATAACTTATTCACTTAGTGAGTGTGCATGAGTGCATGGGTGGTGGCCTGTGTGCACACATGTGCCTGTGTGTTTGGGAGCCAGAGGTCAGTTGTGAGTGTTCTTCCTTGAGTGCCATTCACCTTGTTTTTTTAAAACAAGGTTACTCATTGGTAACCCAATCAGGCTGGGCTGTCTGGCAACAAACCCCAGGGATCTTCTTTCTCTGCCTCCCAAGTCCTGATAGCATAAGCATGTGCCACCACATCTGGCTTTTTCCCATGGGGTCTAGGGATTGAGCTCAGGTCTACTTGCTTACATAGCAATACAGTACTAATTGACTGTGCTCTCTCTCTCTCTCTCTTTCTCTCTCTTTCTCTCTCTTTCTCTCTCTCTCTCTCTCTTTCTCTCTCTCTCTCTCTCTCTCTGTCTCTCTCTGTCTCTGTCTCTGTCTCTGTCTCTTCCTCCCCCCCTCCTCCCAGTCTCTTTTCCAAGACAGGATTTCTCTCTCTATAGTCCTGGCTAATCTGAAACTTGCTTTGTAGACAAGGCTGGCCTTGAACTTAGAGAGATCTGCCTGCCTCTGTCTCCTGAGTACTGAGTTTAAAAATGTGCACCACCAATGCCCTGCTTGAGCTATCTGTTATATTCACTTTTTGAGTTAACAATACTATCCTGAAGATCAGTATGTATCAGTACACAGGAGCTCCTGGTACTTCTCTTTTTTTATATTTAGTTATTTTCTGTGTGGGGTGGGGATACATACATGCCACATGAATGTGTGTAGGTTAGGGAACGACTTGGAGAGTTGGTTCTCCCTCTTTTACCATGTAAGTTCCAGGAATCAAACTCAGGTTATCAGTCTTGTTGGCAACTGCCTTTATCCACTGAACTATCTCAGTAGTCCTGATTCTTCTTGTTAGCATGTTCTCCCTTTATGCTTCATAGAGTTCTATTGTGTTAATTTTAAATAGCTCCCTATAGATAGGTATTATTTCCAAATGTTTAAAAACTGTTTATTAACAACCTTACATATAGATATCTATGCAGATGGCTCTGTACAGTACAGTTTTTAATATAGTGTTGTTGAGTTGAAAGATAAATGTATTTATAATAATATTAAGTACTGACAAACAATCCCTATATAGGGGGTTCTATTTTATATTGCATCAAGATATCTGAGCGGCTTTACTGAATGGGTTCCAGCTATTAACTACGTGTTAAGAGCTGTGATAGACTGACTGTACATTACCTAAAATGAGAAAGACAAAATCAGTGAGATGGTATAGGAAACAATGGTATTCACATACTTTAAATAACAAGGTTCTAAATTTTATACTATGTCTAATCTTTGTGTTTAATTCTTTTTTTTTTTTTTTTAAACAGCACAGTTGTTCTCCGAATCTCTGCATACAGAACGTTTTTGTAGAAACACATGACAGGAATTTTCCATTGGTCGCTTTCTTCACCAACAGGTTTGCAATTGTTTTGCTTATACAATTTAATGCTGCAGCTATGGTTTTTAAAATAGTAAATATGAAAAAGTATAAAAAGATGAAACATAACCCAAAATGTCTGGTATCCTAAAATAGTCAGTTATCCCAAACTGTTTAGTAAAAATTTAAACACTTGGGATTTCTATTCTTATTCTCATTTAGAATTAATTTCTTAAGGGGCTGAGGACATCAGATTACATAGGTCAGTTAGGGGAACAGGAAGAATGCTGTATCCTTTTTTGTTTTGATCAGCAGAGTTCTTATTTTTATTGTGCCTACTCAGAAAATAATATTAAAACAAACTTCAGTATGTAGTTATATAATTTGACTTACTGCTAAATATGCAACATTTTATTTTACAATAGTTAATAAAATTGTATATGTTGGAGAAAACCTGCAGTAATTCAGCAGAAGAGAATCAGTGAGCTTTTTGTTGCTTTTGTGACAGGGTCTTGCCATTTACCCTTTGCTGACCTGATGGTACTCAAGACATAGCCCAGGTTGGCCATGAATGCATCTATCTATGTATCTATCTATTTTGTTGTTTTGTTTTGAGACAGTGTTTGTGTCTTTGTGTAATCTGCTGGAACCAGATCTGCCTGCCTCTGCCTCTGCCTGTGCCTTGAGTGCTGGGATTGAAGGCCTCACCTAGACCTTTACTTTTCTTTTTCTTTTTTTTTTTTTTAAGATAATTTCTTTATCTCCTTCAAATTTAATCCCAGTTCCACAGAAGGATTTAATAATCTTTAGAATTGTTTTAAAGTATTAGTGTGAAAATGTAGGAGTTTTATTTATGAAGAAACAGGATGTGGACATGTGTTAGCATTTTAAAAGTAAAGTAGCTTATAGGCTGGGATATAGCCAGGCCTTAGAACACCCAACACATACAAAGCTATGGCTCTGACCACCAGCACAGACAGAAAGAGTGGATGAGTGCTGCTAGGTGAGGTGTAGTCAGTGCTGTGAGACAGCATGTCAAGGATCACTATGGAGATGTGTGCATCATTTTAGGACAAATGACAAGTGACTGGCCATCAAATACATTTGACACCTACACTCGAATTTCTAGGAAAGGGCAAATGCCAACTATAATAAAAGGGGTCGATATTATAAACTCCTGGTTCATCACATGGATCATCATAGCCAGATAGAAAGGTCTGAGGAAACCAGTGGAACTGGCCATGTACCTACACAGAGAACACTTCTCAGTCAGCCTAGTGCCAGGTGATACAGACCCACAGTATTGTTTGCATATATCATGTTCACAGTTACGTCCATAGAAGGGAGACAGTTACTGAAGGACCCCAGGATGCAGATCCTGCCATTCAGACAGCAAGGTTTATTTAGCAACTTCCTGCAGGTTCCTCCTGGTTCTGAATGCAGTCATCTCTGACTTCCTGGTCTCCCAGAGATGGAATAATCAGCTTATAGCCCATCGCAGCAATGAGTTCAAATTTAGAGGTGCTGGAAATGGCCACAAGCAAAACCACACTGAGTGAGGAGTGTACTGTCTTCCACAGTTCTTAAAGATGTAGGAGAAAATATAAGAAGAAAAATATTGGGGGAAAAAATAGCAAATGGTTTTAATACACAAAATCATTGCCCGCCGGGCATTGGTGGTGCATGCCTTTAATCCCAGCACTTGGGAGGCAGAGGCAGTTGGATCTCTGTGAGTTCTAGGCCAGTCTGGTCTCCAGAGCGAGTGCCAGGATAGGCTCCAAAGCTACACAGAGAAACCCTGTCTCGAGAAACCAAACCAAACAAAACAAAACAAAATCATTGCCCAAAGGAAAACATTAATATTCTGAAGTAAAAATAGCAACTGAAAATGAATGCTATCCCACATAAGGAATACAGCCATTTCTTGTATCTTCTTTAAAGACTGAAGATTGTTCCATTTGCTTGTGTGCCACAGCCTTCATGTTTGCAAAAACACCATTCCTCATAGATATACTTCTTAATAGGATTTGGGAGACTTGAAATAAAAGTCAAATGATTACTCTTAATAAGGATTATCTTAAATGGTGTATGATGTGGAGAGAGAATAGATCAACTTTAGGATGGTTAATTTTGTTAAGATGAAAATTGGCATATTCAAGGTTGATTCATGTGGAATTATTTAAGGTGATTTATGATTCTTTTTTTATTTCTACTTTCTAGGTATGTGAAAGCAAGAACAGAACTAACATGGGATTATGGTTATGAAGCTGGGACCATACCTGAAAAAGAAATCCTCTGCCAATGTGGGGTTAATAAGTGTCGGAAAAAAATAATATAACTTTATCTCGGATGTCTGTTCAGGAAATGATCTGGTCAAGCTGGAACTACATCATTTGTCAATGAAGTCGTGGTTAATCCTTCTGTTTCCCTTGTTCAGGGTATTCATGTTTTATATCTGATTTTGTATGACTTAGGTCAGAAACAAAATAAGGACACTCATATGCATCAAGTATCACTTGTTATTATTGTTAACTTTATATGAATAGAATGTAAATAGTATATTTGTGTACATACCACTGTATAATTTATAACTTTGTATTTTATATATTAAGACAAAAATTACAATATAATTTGTATGCTTCTAAATTGTTTTGTGATTTTTTTTTTTGTTTTTTTGTTTTTGTTTGCCAAGATAGGGTTTCTCTGTAGCTTTGGAGCCTGTCCTGTAAATCACTCTGTAGACCAGGCTGGCTCAGACTCACAGAGATCCACCTGCCTCTGCCTCCTGAGTGCTGGGATTAAAGGTATGTGCCACCACAGTCCATCCTTCTTTGGGGGGGGGGTGCGCAGTGGGGATTATTATTTTTAATTTATGCTTCAAAGGGCCAAATTTTACATCTTAATTAATGTTAAATTCCTGACAATTCACTGACCATTATTAACCACAAATGAGGGGCAAGAGTATGAAGAATGTGTAGGTGCTAACTTTATACACATTAATTGAAAGTACTCTTCTTTGAAGGGAATTGAACCCATGGGCTCTTGCATGGTAGGCAGTCACTCTACCACAAAGCTACATCTTCAGGCCTCCCAAGTTATTTATTACTTCGTTGTTCTATTAACCATTCCAGTAGGAGGCCATTCTGAACACATTCTTTGAAGATGAAACTTCATTTCCAGTTTCTCTGTAGTGCCTTGGTACACAAGACAAGGAGCATAGAAACCTGGAAGAACATTAATACTTTTTTTCTACACAGAACAGAGCTACAAGTAAAGGGAATCTTGAAGCTATTCAAAATTGTGTTATGTAGAATGAAAGAAATCAAATTTAAAAGGGAAACAACATTTTGGGCTATAGGCAGGTGAGTCAAGATATTCATAGTAATGATCAGGGCTTTAGGTAGTTAATAAAACGAAGTGAGGAGTCCTGGTTGTTATGGGAAATTGTTTTGTCCAAAAGGGACTATTGTGAAACAACTCTGTTTCCTTGGGGTCTCCCTTTGGAGTCTATTTGACTTCTAAAGAAAGGTGTTTTATTAATGTCATCCTCCTGGACAAAGTTCTCCAGAAAGCCTGATCTACATTACCTGGTATTGGTCCCTGCCAGCACTTGCCACTTGACAGATCAGACTTCCCCTTTTCCTTCTTTTTTTTCCCTCAAAAGTAGATGAAACAGTAACTTTTGAAAACAAAAAATGAGAAGTAAATGTTTTGAGGCGTCATGCTTGGAATGTCTGTTTCAGACTTTCTTGGTATTTTGGCAGGCTGTAGAATTCTTACCCACTTGACATTTGTAGTAATACCTTTGTCCTGCTGTGCTGTCTCTAGACAGGTCTGTTTTCACCCCTTCTGTCAGGTGCTTGGTGAGTTCTCAGCCTAAAAACTTAGTCCTTCCATGTAAGAAAATCTTAAACAACTTAAGGGTTTCTCTTCTCTTTGGAATTAGTTACTAAAGTGTTAGAATTTAAAAAATGGCTCTCTGATTTTAAGGTAATATTTTTATTAGTTCTTTGAGAATTTCATACAATGTACTTTGGTCATATTCACCTACATCCATCCACCATTTTCCCACTCCCTCTCAACTTCATGTCTTGTTTTTTGTATTTTTTTTTTTTAATTAACCCACTAACTCCAATTTACACTGCCCATATACTCATGTGGCCATCAGGTGCTACACCCTTAAAGAACACTCACTCTCCTTCCCCCAAAAGCCATCAACTATGATTATGTCCTCAGGGTTGGGGCTCATGAGATCCACCTCATGCTAGAAGGCTGACAGGTTTGATCTTTTGCAGGCAACCACAGCTGCTGTAAGTTCATGACTATAGAGAACCTGTCATGTTCAGAAGACTTTTAGTTCAGACCTGAAATTCTAGCTTTTACAGTCATTCTGCCCTTTCTCCTGTAACAATCCCTGGGCCAGCTTTCTGACTTTTCTTAATTATAACTTTTTGTTTGAGATATAATAAAATTCCACCATTTCCAATACCTCCCATGTTCCACCCCTGCCTTGCTTTCTGTCAAATTCATGGTCTTTTTCTTCAATTACATTTTTGTGTGTGTATGTAGGAATATGTATATATTCATATATATTATAATATATATTCCTAAATATATTTTACTCAGTCTGTATCATATTACTTGTATATACATGTTTTCAAGGTTGGTTTTGGGTGACTGTGGTTTTCCCTGGGAAAGACTATTTCTTCTTTCAGAATTCCTCAGTAACCTGTAGTTCTTTGTCTAGGGTTGAGGCCTTCTGGGATTTTCCTTCCATGTTAGCATGTCTTTTGGTGTCGTCCTTGTCCAACTTATGTTTAGGCAGCAATGTGGTGAGACTTCATGGCTGTAGCTTCCCTGCCATTTCTAGGAAATACAGTCTCACGGTAGACTTCCTCTTCCTCTGGCTCTTAACAATCTTTCTTCCTCCTCTACCACAATGATCCTTACTTAGGTGTAGGAATTATGTTGATGTATTTGTTGGGACTGGGCTCTAAAACTGCATTTTGATCAGTTGTAGTTTTCTATAATGCCCTCCATCTGTTTTTGCAAAGAGAAGTTTCCTTGATGAAGGGTAGAGCTATATTTATCTGTGTGTATAAGGACAAATATTTAGAGTGTAATTAGGGATTATGCTACTTTAGTAAAGTGGGAGTTGTAGGTTCTCCAAGATGCATGACTTCACTAACCTTGGTAAATTGTCTAAGTTTCCAGTACCAAGCATGTTTTCCTTCTTGTTGAGCAGGTCTTAAGACCAGTTACAGAACTGTTAATTACTGTGTGTATCAATTAGACAAACACATTAGGAACTAACACTGAGTTGCCAATGGTACATTGGTGTTGCATTAAAACAAGAAATAAAAGCACTCCATCTTGAAGTCATTTTACCACTTAGAATTTGAATTCTTCACTTCATGTTTCCTGTGTTGTCGTCTTCTGTCTGTTGCATAAGTCTGAATCCGTGCCCACCTGAAGAATGCTGTCTTGTGAATCTCTCCCTGTCTGTGTTTGTGTGTTATGTGGGTCTCCCTCATATTTAACAGCATAGAAAGGATCATATGAGGGAAGGAATAAAATACTTTTCAGAATTCGTTAAAAGAGTTTTACAGGGGATTAAGTTATTAGCTTCAACTGATCTCAGTTGACCCCTACAAGTAGTATTATGAATATTGTTCATCAACCAGTCTTCATAAATGGATGCTTTCAACCTTTAAGATAGCTGGTTGCTGCCCTCTTTCAGAAGCTTACATAGAGTGGTGGTACCATGACAGTCTTTAGGGAGGAGGTTCTCAATCAGATCTAAGTCCTCCTGGACCTATGTGTGAATGCATAGTGTCTTCAGCAATAGGGACTTAACCTCTTACCTCTGGGAGCAACCAAGTGCAATAGCAATAGACTGTATGTTTTGGAAGTCTCTTGAACAACCCTGGCCAACAAATCAAAAGAGGGCTTCCCATGCCTGGTGTTGGAGGGGTCTTTCTAGACAGTCTATGGCACTTGGAGGAATCACTGCCAGCCAAAATGGGAAGATTTTATTTAAACTTACATGTGCACACAGACTGAAGTATATAATAGGTATTTTAGTTAGATAACTTATGATTATGGCTTTCTGATTTCTTACCTTTTTATTTTTAGTTTTGTCTTCCTCTGCTTTATGGCAGCCCAATCTTCAAGCTATCTGTCACATTGTATTTTTCTAGTGAGGTAATTTGTGTTTCTTTTGGTTTATGTAAGTATGAACTTTGTGTGTTCTACTTTATCAGTCTCCATCCTATCACCTTGAGACAGTCTGCACTGAACCTAGCTTGCCATTTCATCCAGATTGGGTGGCCAGCAAACTCAGCATCCACCTGTCTCTCCTGAAGCCCTGAAATTACTGGTTCATATTCCCACCCCTGACTTACATGGAGTGCTGAGTGGACAACTCAGGTCCTTGTGTTTGTACAGCTAGGACTCTAACCACTGATCCATCTTTCCAGCCTCTGCAAGTTTTGTTTCTAAAGGCTTTCTTTTCTTCATTGAGAATTGTTTGTTTGAGATAGGGTCTCATTAGGTAGCTAGGACCTTTCATTTTGCCCAAGTTGCCTTGTTTAGTTGCCCTTTCTTCTGCCAGGCCAAGTCTGCACTTTTCTCTCAGAGTGCAAGCTTCCTTGAAGTTTACCTTGAATTCCCCAGCAAAGCACTGAACTTTTAAAATTATATTTCCTGTATGTCGGTGCCTATGTGGATATTTCTATGCACTGAAAAATCTGGCTTTGTATGGTGCTTTGTAACCCACTGGTGCTAAGGAAAGATTCCTTACTGGCACCTGGGTCTAGGATTGTTAATTTTGTGTTGTTTAAAGATACTACTGCATAGGCCAAGGGGTGTGGTAGAATTTTCAGAAAAACAGATCAGTTGTTTCTTAAGCTAAAAACAGGAAGAGTAGGGGTTCCTGGTGTAGTTTTTCTTAAGCTGTTTGATGGCTATTTGGGGTTGTCAACTTGACACACCTGAGAAGAGAGAACTTCAAGAAATTGCCTCCATTAGATTGGTCTATGGGGCATTTTCCTGAACACTAGTTGATGGAGGGGGGCACAGGCCACTGTGTCAGTACCACCACTGGGCAGGTGGTTGTGTGTGCAAAGCAGGTTAGAGAGCCAAGGGAGGCAAGCCAGAAAGTACTGCTGCTCCTGCTTTCCTCCCTGTCTTCCCTGTATGATGACTGTAACCTATTCATCAAAACACCCTTTCCTCCCCTAAGTTATCTTGAACCATGGTGTTCATCGCATCAACAGAGAAACCAAATGAGAATGCCATTTAAAATACTATTCAGAGTTGAAAAACCTGCAAGCCAACTGCCCCAGTTTGCACCTCCTCCCAGCTCGCTGCTTGCTATCACCACCCAGACTTAGAGAAACGAAAGTACAAACCACCCAGACTTAGAGAAACGAAACTACAAACTACAAACTATCAGTGGTGCATCCGGGAGTGCAGCCGCACAGCCATGGCCCAAGAGATACCACCGGCTGGTGACCCAGTCCCTGCTGGTGAGTACCAAGTGGTGGCCAGCGGGAGGTGGCCACACTCCACTCCCCCTTCCCCCAGCTCTGGGAGCCTTGGTTACCAGGGAGACTGCAGAACATTGCTAAGGGCAGACCTGGGTTTACAGCTGTTGGGAAAGCTGTCGGCACTGAGGACCTCAGGAAGCTGAAATCTTTTGGTTGGCTGGTTATGTCCTCTTGGGTCCTTGCTTCACAGGTTCAGGAGCTCTGCACTTTAAAGTTAATACTCCAGACATGCTGTTGGGGAGGGAGAGTAGACTTTATTAAGGAACCTGGAAAGGAGAACCAATCTGGGGCAATTGGGAAATACTGAGGAGCAAGTAGTGGGGGTTGCAAGAAGCCATCAGTTTCTGAGAAGCTTGAGCTGTGCAGGCTGATGTTTCAGGGCCACCCATGGTAACAATCTCTCACTTATCTTGAGGACATGGTGATCCAGGTTTTTGTCAGTTTTGTGATCCAAAGATTTCCGGAATCATCTTAGAAAACCATGATCTCAGGAATGTAAAGGAAATCCCCTTCTGGGACAAGAAACAGAAATATGCATAGAGGACAGCAGGAATAAAACAAAAGCTGGTATTGACAGGCTATTACAACCCCCCTTGTCTCTCCCGTAGATATCTGACCCCGAGGTTAAAAGCAGCAAGAAATAGGGAGGCAGCAATGCCAAGCCTTTTTAACCCTTCAGTCATTCACCAGTGACTGCAGTGATCGCTGGTCCAAGAGAAGTCAGTATTTTCAGCAAAAGCAGCCTTACACCCCTGAAACTTAACCCAGGCAATCATTATCCTAACTCACTTGGTAGATGTCTACAACTAAGCTTGTAGGTAACTGATTTATTCCAGCTGGTGACCACTAGTTTTTAGGATTTATTTTAGATGCATGAATGCCTTGCCTGATTACCACATGTGTATTTGATGCCTGTGTTGTTTAGAAGAAGGTGGCAGAGGACTCCCCCTGGAATTGGAGTTAGCGATGGTTATGCATAGGTTATGTAGGTGCTGGGAACTGAGCCTACATATTCCGAAACAGCAACAAGAGCTTTTGTCTACTGAGCCATCACTCTAGCCCATTGTGTGTGTGTGTGTGTGTGTGTGTGTGTGTGTGTGTGTGTGTGTGTGTGTGTGTGTTCATATGCCATGTATGTGGAGACTCTGGAGCTGAAGTTGTAAGTACTTGTAAGCCTCCCCAACATGAGCGCTGGGAACCAATTTGGGTCCTCCAGAAGAAGAGCAAGCACTCTCTCTCTCTCTCTCTCTAGCCCCGATCCTACTTTTTCAAGTCAAGAGTCAGTCATAGGTAGAAAACTTGAAAAGTTGTTCTAGGCAGAGAGGATGGCACAAATAAGGGTACCAATCTCCAAAATACATGGCAACCACTATCCAGATGGTCAACTACTTCATTTAGCTAATCTGTGTGTGGACTGCAGGGTGAGGAGCAGGAGAGAAGAGGTCCTAGGCCACTTCCCATACTTTGTATCTGCCAACCCAAAATGGGTTTGTCTTCAAAAGAACTATTGTTCTGATTTTTTAAGCTGGAGAGATGGCTATGGAGGTGAAGTCACTGGCTGATCTTGCAGAGGACCTTGGCTCAATTCCTAGCATCCACACAACGGCTCACAACACCTGTAACTCCTGTTCCAGGGGATCCTATACCCTCTCTCTTCTGGCCTCCATAGACACCAGGCACTCATGTAGTCCACACATGCAGGCAAAACATTCATACACATAATTTTTAATAAAAAGGTAATATTAGTGGGAGGTCAGTGAAACAAAATAGAAGCTACAGGACCAGAAACAACCATGGCTAATTATATCCCCCTTACCTAAGAGTAGAAACCATAAAATAATTTTAAATTTATTTATTTATTTATTTATTTATTTATTTATTTATTTATTTTTGATTTTTCGAGACAGAGTTTCTCTGTATAGCTTTGGAGTCTATCCTGGCACTCACTCTGGAGACCAGGCTGGCCTCGAACTCACAGAGATCCGCCTGCCTCTGCCTCCCGAGTGCTGGAATTAAAGGCGTGCGCCACCAATGCCCGGCTAATTTTAAATTTATTACATAAAGTATGTAGACTATCACTCTCCCCCTGTTCCCCAACAGGATTTCTCTGTGTAGCCTTGGCTGTCCTGGAACTCACTGTGTAGACCAGGTTAGCCTCAAACTCACAGAGATCCACCTACCTCTACCTCCCAAGTGGCATGCAGACTTTTAAAATACTAATTATGTATGTGTATGGTATAGGCACATGTGTGTGCATGCAGAGGCCAGGGGAGGATTCTGGGTGTCCTGCTCTAAGTGATGATATTCTGGACATGTGACAAGCTCTTATAAATCTGTAAGAATATAATAATTCAGTAGAAAACAATGGGCTGAGACATTACTTCTAGGGAAGAAATACAAATAGCACTGTGTCAGCCACTGAATTTACAAATGTGGGGTATGATCCATTTTTGCCTATATTGTCTGTTCTTTGACTTGTTCATCTAACCATTTGTCCAAGTGGTTCTATGAACGTGATTTTAAATCAAGCAGGCATGATACCCTATTTCTCCAAGCCTGCCTCACCATCTATTCCCATGTAGTCTTTCCTAATAATTGCTTTTTTTTTAATTCTTTAATCTTGGGATTTGGGTTGAAATTATATTAAGCCTAAAACCTTCTTGGAGAAAGTGGGGTAGAATTGCTATATCTAGCCTCTGATCCAGAACCAGGTGTTCTGCTATGTCTATTGGGATCTTTATCTTGCTCCTCCCTTACCTTGTGTTTATCAAATCTTCCTTTGCTCTTTTCTCCATCTGGACTAATTTACTATCTCCAGTTTGTGATGAACATATACTCGTGTGTGTGTGTGTGTGTGTGTGTGTGTGTGTGTGTGTGTGTGTGTGTGTGTGTCTGTGTGTGTGTGTGTGTCTGTGTGTCTGTGTGTCTGTGTGTCTGTGTGTGTGGCCACTCACTGGAGCATGGTGGACCTATCAGGGGCCACACCCGAAAAGAAAACTGACACTCTCTCCCCCACAAACCATCAACTGGCAATAGCTCCTCACTTAGGGGTGGATGCTCGCTCGTGAACCCTCTTCCCACCTCCACCCCACCAAGCCAGGTAGAATTTTGACTGCTTTGATCTTGTGCAGGCCTTGTTCAGGCAGCCACAGCTGCACCCACAGCTGCAAACACAGCTGCAAACACAGCTGCACCCACAGCTGCTTTGAGTTTATGATTATATTATTTCTTTTGGCAATACTAGTCTAGAACACTGAACAGAGTCTGTACCACACAAGAAATGTTTTTTCTGACTTACATTGCTGATTTTGTTGTTGTTCCAGGAGTTAATACTTTACCATAAAAATAGGGCCCTGACTCCTTCTTTAAGACTGGAGGAGCTAGCAAGGTCATAAATGTTGGGTTTTTTTGTTTTTGTTTTTTTTTTTTTTCAAGACAGGATTTCTCTGTGTAGCTTTGGAGCCTGTCCTGGAACTCAATTTGTAGACCAGGCTGGCCTCAAACTCAGAGATCTGTCTGCTTCTGCCTCCGGAGTGCTGGGATTAAAGGTGTTGCACCACCACCACCGGGCATTTTTCTGCTTTTAACCCGGATGTTATTTATAGGGGCCTGTCAGGATAAAGAAAAGATGGAAAAAAGGGTATGTGCCCTCTGCCCCAAAGGCCAAGACTGGAGTGTGATATACTTTGCACCATCTCAGAATATAGCTGCTCATGAAAATTGTTTGGTAAGTTACTTGAAAATAAATATCTTTAAAACTACATGCGTAAGGCTGGAGAGATGGCTCAGTGGTTGAGAGCACTGGTTGCTCTTCCAGAGAACCCAAGTTCCATTCCCAGGACCCACATGGTGGCTCATAACCACCCATTACCCCAGTTACAGGGTATGTGATGCCCTTATCTGGCCTCTGAGGGCATCTGGCACACATATGGTAATAGACAAACATGCAGCCAAAATGCCCATACATACAAAATAAAGACTGAAAAGCAAAACATGACACCTACATGAGTACTTTCACCTTGAAGACACTCTACACACTGAGTCATCTCCCAACCCCCAATTTTATGATTTCTTATTCTTTTTTGTTTTATTGAGTTTTTCTGGAGCATTCTATTGTAATGATGACTAGGAGCAGTTAAAGGAGGGAGCCCTGTCTTGGGTCTATCAGGAGTATAGTTTTTAAGGTCTTATCTAAATTTGCATATGCTTTAGACTTTTAATATTTCTACAAAGATGCTATCTTTTACTTATTTTGGTTAAAATTAGCATACTTAATGTTAAAATGTTTTCTATCCATTTGTTGAGATGTCTTATAAGTTTATTTTTTAATCTTCTGGTCACAGCAGGGTTGGATGCTGTATTTTAGGTTTGTTTGTTTGCTTGGTTTGCCTTTTTTTTTTTTTCCCATGTGTGTTTTGAGACAGGACTCCCTGGCTAGTCTGGGTCTCCATATGTTCACCAGGCTGCCCTTAAACTCACCAGACATCCACTTGCCTCTGTCTCCTGAATGCTGAGACTAAAGTTGTGTGCCACCACACCCAGCTGTCAGATGTGTTTTAAATTATGTGCCATCTATCCTGTAAATGCAGTATTGCTACAAGCAAGGACATTCTTCTCACTTAAGTACAATTTAGTCATCAAAAGAAGACATTAGCATTGGGTCTACAGTACCATCAAATCCCCCAACTTGAGTTTTCACCTGCTGTCCTAACATGACAAAGGGTTGATGCATAGCACATGAATTATATGACGCTTTCATCCCTTAAGGCCTTTTCCTTTAAACCTGTTATGTATTTACCTTTTCCCCCTGTTGCTAAACTAGTTCTGATGAACTTCTAACTTGCCAGTATTTTTTAGTAAATTTTATTGGTACACTTTTCATAAACAAAATGCAGCTAACTTTAGTGTGCAGTTGAGTTATGAAACATGTATTCCCCATGTGATCACTGTCGATATTCAGAGAGCTCCCAGCACACCAGAGCATTCCCTCATGCCTCTTTGCAATCAACTCCTACGTACTCCAAGTGCCTCTAGATTGATCTTTTCTCAGATATTACATGACAGGACTGCTACAACATGGGCTCTTCAGTGTGTGGATTCCTTAGCAGTGTTTTGGAGATTCTTCTATGCCATGTGTGCATTTGGTATCTTTGGGTTCTATATCAATGTACTTATCCAAAATACTCAGAAAAAAAACGCACCTGTTACTGAACATGCACATACTGTTTCTTACCCTGCGGCCATAAGAATTATAGCAGACAACATTTCCATAGCATTTACAGTGTATTATTCCAGAAATGATTAAGCATACAGGAGGGCAGGCACAAGCTGTCTGAGTTAGGGTTTCTATTGCTGCAACAAAACATCATGACCAAAAAGCAAATTGGGGAGGAAGTGGTTTTTTAATTAATTAATTAATTAATTAATTAATTAGGCTTACACTACCATCTCTTTTATCATCAAAGGAAGTCAGGACAGGAGCTCAAATGGGGCAGGAAATCCAGAGACAGGAGCTGCCACAGAGGCCACAGAGGGATGCCACTTACTGTCTTGCTCATATAGCTTGCTCAGTCTGCTTTCATATAGAACCCATGACCACCAGCCCAGGGATGGCCCCACCCACAACTGGCTGGGCCCTCCCTCATCAATCACTAATTAAGAAAATGCCTTACAGTCAGATCTTTTATGGAGGTGTTTTCTCAATTGAGGTTTCTCCTTTCAGAGAACTCTAGCTTCAGCCAGTTGTGAGCTGTCCAAAGTGAGTGCCAGGAGCTGAATGAGGGTCCTCTGAACACTAAGAGCAATACACATTCTTAACCATTGAGCCATCCTCTAAAATACTGAAGAGGAAAGAAACTTGTGCCAGCTAAAACATACACGGGAGGGGGGGGTTTGTGCCTAGCTGTGGTACCCTAAACCCACAGTTCCAGTGCTCAGAAGGCTGAGGAAAGAGGCCAAGGTCCAGTTAAAAGCTAGGTGTAGTAGTGCATGCCTTGGATGGCAGATAGGTAGACCTCTGTGAGTGAGTTCCAGGCCATCCAGGTTACAGTGAGATCCTGTCTCAACAACAAAATAGTGAAGGGCTGTGGAGGCAGGCATAGTTCTTGAAGTTTAATAAGTGAGCCTTGGAAAGCCATCAGGAATGGCCTCCTGTCCTTGCTTTTACTACTCTGACTGCATGGCTTCAGCCATTGCTGAGCCTGTGGCACCTTTCTGGACTAGGGAAAGAGTGGATAGGATCCACTGTCAGGGGAGATCAGTTACAAAGCATAAACCCTGTCTGGAGACTGTGATTACTCACAGAAGTCAGATGGCTTGTCTGTTCATACACTTGCACAGTGGCTAATACCCGGGACCATCGTTCACTCTACACTCCCTGTAAGGCCTTGTCAGTACCCTCTCAGACTTGTATCACTCAGGATACTTCATGCCAACTCTGGATTTTTTTCCCCCAACCTGCAGCTGTATTCATCAGGACTGGTGGAATGTGAGGACCATAATCACCTTAATAAAGCTAGGAATTTTGATGTACAATCAGTAAGGAAAGAGATTTGGAGAGGAAGAAGACTGGTAAGTTGAAATGTTTTTATTACTCACACAGGATGAGTCTTGGGGGCTACAGTCAAAAGAGAGTCTATGGGGCAGGGCTAGAGAGAGATGGTTCAATTTAGCAGACAAGAATGCTTGCTACTCTTCCAGAGGACCTGAGTTTGGTCTGCAGCAACAAAATGGCCACTCACAACTGCTTGTAACTCCAGTTCTGGGGCATCTGACACTCCCTGCTGGCTTCCACAGACACCTGCACTAACATATTCACTCATTCAGACACACATACACCGAAGTAAAAATAAAACTTTTCACTAAGAAAAGTCCATTGGTAAAGTTGGGTTAGAGTAGCATCCTGAATAGCTCAAAGTAGGACTGTGAAAAAGTGAGACTCAGCTAAGAGCACTGTAAGTCTAATTACAATAGTCTATCCCACAGTAAGTGAAGTAGGCTTATGATGTTTCTGTTGGAGAGGAAAGCACTCCAAATCAGACAAGCTTTACTAAGGCCCTTACTGTCATTTCACCAGAGCAAACACCAATTTCAGCACCTTATCAGCACCATCTTCCTTTTGCGCTCTCACCCAGGTGCAGGCAGCAGAGCTCAGGGCTTTATCCTTCCCTGGAAGTAGGATGCCCTCTAACTGTCTACTGTGGCTGCATGTCTTTCTTAACACCGGTCAGCATTTGCCTTGGAGCTGTGGTCATAAGGGGTCTATGCAGTAAAGGATGGCTCAGATGGCATCCTCCTAGGTCCACTGGGTCTCCAGGCTTCCTTTATAAAAGGCAATTTGCAAATTAGAAAACAGTATAGCAAGTCTCAATGCCTCATGGCTGACCACAACCACAGTAAAGGGTTAATGACTGGGGACACACACGTATGTATGTGCTCTTTGTGAAGTGTCAGGATCTGTACCAGCAGGATCTATGTAAACTCTCCTTCCAATTACAAAGTGGCAGGGCAACCTCAAATGAAACATTATTTTTACCATTATTCACTCATTGGATTTGAGGGAGTTCAAGGATACAATTAAGGAAAACCATCATTAGATTCTAGAGCAGTGGTTCTCAATCTGTGGGTCAGGAGCATCAGAGAACACCTATTTCTGATAATCTTAGGAACCACCAACCATAAACTTATTTTTGTTGCTTCATCATAACTGTGATTTTGCTACTGAGCAATGTCTCAGTTCCTAAGACCATCAAAAAATATGTTTTGCGATGGTCACCACCCACAAGTTGAGAACCAGTGTTCCAGAGGTTGCTTACATACAAACAGCCCAATGGCAGAATGAAAGCAGTTGGGTACAGTACAATGTTGAGAAAGAGGTTGTTACACCTGTGAAGACCTGAGAGTCTTCACAGACTTCCCTCTAGGGAGAACTCTCAGATTCACCGAACTGAAGGGTAACTGTGGAAGGAATGCAAAGCAAGTCATATGAGGTGAGGGCTACGGACCACTGACAAGTGTTTCTGGAACCTTGGTATCTGGACAATTGCTTGGTGTATATCTATCTCATGGGGGAGAGAGGCCAGTCCCTAGGCAGTACCAGAACAGCTGTGAACACGCTTTGGGAGGGATCGGTAGTACCCTCACACAAGGCTTCTCCTGAAGCAGAGCCTCTGAACCCTTTCCAAGGGTGGAAAAGAAAGATAAAGAATTCCCCAGGGAATTATCTTAGGGTTATTATTGCTGTGATGAAACACCATGACCAAAGCAAATTGGGGAGGGTTTATTTGGCTTACACTTCCACACTATAGTCTATCATAAAGGAAGTTGGGACAGGAACTCAAATGGAGCAGAAACCTGGAGGCAGGAGCTGATACAGAGGCCATGGAGGAACACTGCTTACTGACTTGTTTCCCGTGGCTTGTTCACTCTGCTTTCTTATAGAACCCAGGACCAGCAGCTCAGGGATAACCCCAACCACAATGGGTTGGGCCCTCCCTCATCAATCACTAATTAAGAAAATGCCCTACAGGCTTGCCCACAGCCTGATATTCTGGAGGCATTTTCTCAACTGAGGTTCCCTCCTCTCAGATGGCTGTAGCTTGGGTTAAGTTGACACAAAACTAGGCAGCACAGGAACCAATGTGCAAAAGTGTTAAAGGCCCAAAGGAGCAGGGCACACTGGATCACTGTCAGCCGGGATGCCACTATAGTAGTTACTCTCTCTACCAAACTCCTCCTTCCTACATAGTGATGTCATCACCCACATAAGAACAAGTGCGTGCGTGCCAATGTTTAACTCTCACAGGCAGTGTGGAGGCATCATTCTGCCTAACCTACTTTAGTACTTCTTAGGGAATACCCTGAGAATTCAGAAGTCCATCTTAGAATGTTGACCTGAGTTGACAAACTGTCTCTGGGAAAGGCTATGCCCATGTAAGCTTCTGTGTGTGGTGGGCAGTTTCTGCAGAGAAGAAAGCCTTACTTTGTATCTCCATGATCCCTGGAGAGGTTAACCATTGTTTCTCTCCACTTCCTATCCCAGCTAGAGCAGCTCCTCAGGAAGCCCTCTGCAGTCTGTGGGCCCACATGAGTCACAGCCCACTAGCCCGACACACCCCTTCCTCTCTCAGTGTGACTAACTTAGCTCTCTGGTAGCACCACCACTTACACAGTGTAACAGCTGGGAGAAAATCCCCACTGCACTGACACCTAAGTCACAGCTACAAACCGCAGAGGGCCTTTGCCACTTCCTGTTATTCCCTCCATCCTCCAAAGTTCACCTCTAAAACCTCTCCCTACCCAACAGCAAGCTGAAGACTGTTCTTATTGACTCCTTATCAGTCCGCATCAGTTACCCACTCACCACACCCTACATCCGCAAGTACCTTATTTCTCCTTCTGAGAAAACAGACATGTTCTGTTGGCCCTTTCTTCCCACACAGCCTGCCATTTTCTACTCCTCTGCTCAGATGGAGAGATCTGGAATCCCTAAGCCTGTGCTGGGCTCCTGACTAGATCTGGACATGACCTAATCACATTTAGTGTGGGTCTGGAGGCTGGGATATACCAGTGATAACCAGGATAAAAATGCAGAACTGCTGGCTTAAATGACATCCTTATCAAAGAAACAGGCACTTACCTAGTATGACCTATTCTTCTATAGAAATGCAAATTTTGCAATGAAGGAGGAGCCACCGTGGGATGTGATAAAGAATCCTGTGCCAAGAATTACCACTTTTTCTGTGCCAAGAAGGACAACGGAATTCTACAAGTTGATGGAGTTAAAGGAACTTATAAGTAATTAAGCAGCTTTAAAACTACATGGTAGAGGGGGTGGGTGGGTAAGGAATGGCTAGATTGCGACACACTTCTGAAGCTTACTTTATGCAAGTGGTTTTCACCCGAGAACAGGATTTGCGGGAAACCCACTAGGAACTCCACTTCATAACATTGCTGCATATGACAGGAAAAGAACCATTCGGAGTTCTATCTGACTCTCAACACTTCTCTGAACTCCATTTTCCTGGTAGGGAGCCTCATTTGCAGGCAGCATGCCCTCCTAAAGGGTCACCAAGAGACAGGAGCCAGTTCAACCACGCTCTTGTGCAGCAGGGAGAGATCTCCCTTCACTCACACCCACAGGCTCAGGAGGTCACACTCCCACCTGGTGGGAATGAGTTCTCTTCTTCCACCGTTGGACTCAGATACAGAACTAGGGTTCAGACCTGATGGCAAGCACCTTTACCTGCTAAGTCATCTCACCAGTGCCCCCCAGCCCAGTTTATTAGTTTGAAAATTCCATTCAGTTTTGCACTGCACTTCTAAGATCTGATTTGCTGTGAAGTTTATATGCAGTTGTATTTTTTTGTAACTTCACTGTTATTATTTACTTTCACAAAGAACTCACTTTACTATTACAGTAGTCTTTAAACACATAATCAAATAAAAGAGACTAAAGTCCCTGCTGTATTTTTGTTTTGTTTTGTTTTTTGTTTCTTGTTTTTGTTTTTTTGAGACAGCATCTCACTAAGTAGACCAGGCTGCCTTGAACTCCCAGAAATACCTTAAAAGTTTTTCTTTGTTTGTTTGTTTTTTAAACTACATTGGCCATACTGGAAATAAGTAACTCAATTAAAAAACAAAACAAAGCAAAAAATCCTTTTAATTGTTTCCATAAGGAACAGGAGGACTTCTCTGCAGTTTAATTTTTTTTAAAGATTTTATTTATTTATTATGTATACAACATTCTGCTTCCATGTATATCTGCACACCAGAAGAGGGCACCAGATCTCCTAACGGATGGCTGTGAGCACCATGTGGTTGCTGGGAATTGAACTCAGGACCTCTGGAAGAGCAGTCAGTGCTCTTAACCTCTGAGCCATGTCTCCAGCCCCCTGCAGTTTAAATTTTAATTTCAACATTGAGGTGCATAGAATACCTCAGACACCTCACAAGGGACTAAGGGACATGGAGAATGAACCTAAGAGAAGGTGTCACCAGGTTAGGGGAGGGGTGCAGAAAGGCACATGGGAGGGGCTGAAGCAGGAGGAAGGGGCAGGCATGGGGGGGGCTATCCTAATAGTTCCTATTACATTTATACATTAAAAAAAAAAACTTATAGGCAAACATGGTAATACATGCCTAAAATCAAAGCAGGGGAGGCACAAGTTTGAAGCCAGTCTGGGGATACAGTTTGAAACCAGAGGAAAAGTACTCAGAGGTACCAGGTCTAAAGGAGATGACTCTGAGCTGCTGGGGAGGCCTCATGGAGGAGCACAGCTGTAAAGGTGAGGACACTAGGTCCCATAAGTGGCTAAGACAAGGCAAGCCCAGGAGCCTGGGAAGTCCCTTACAACTCTCTCACAGCGGCTGCTCTGCTGCTTTCCTCTTGAGAGCGCCCTTCAAAGACAAGCTTTAGTGAAGGCATGTTCTGGTCCTGAAAACTCCCTCTCCAGATTAATGCATGTGCTTCTGTGTTACTTTTGAAGAGCAGCAAAATTCTAGGTAGGCAGATTGAAGCTTCAGAACCTTAGACATTAGTTCCGTAGATGCCCCTCATCACAGCATAGGAACTAGTACTGCTAAAAATATTGACTCAGCATTTACCCCTCCAAAGAACAGAGTCCCCCTTCTAATGCTCAAAGGGCACAAAGGCACTGGCCAGCCTCATCCACACTGAACGTGGGCTAATGATTTTACAGACTTATACACATTATTTTTAAAAATAAATACTTTAGCCTGTGTAGTGGTATGTACCTTTAATCCCAGCATTGGGGAGGCAGAGGCAGGTGGATCTCTACAAATTAAAAGATTTAGTGATTCTTTGAAATTCTGTACTTTCAGATTATTTTGCCAACAACATGCTCCAGAAATACCAGGGACCAGTCAAAGTGGTAAGTTTCTAAAGTTGGTTTAAGGAAAGTTAATTATTTAGATAAAACATGAAATGATCTAATTTCTTCTCAATTTTAATTTCTATGTGCACTTGTTTATATAGCTACCTTAGGTTACAGACAGTTGTGAGCCATCATGTGGATGCTGGGAACAAAACCCGGGTCCTTTGGAATAGCAGCAAGTGCTCTTAACCACTGAAGCATCTCTAGCCATAGTTATTATGTTTTTAACTCACTGGAAAGTACTATTAAATAAATGGTTGTTTGCCATCACTGTATATTGACAGGGAATGATGATAATAATACACACACACACACACACACACACACACACAGAGAGAGAGAAAGAGAGAGAGAGAGAGAGAGAGAGAGAGAGAGAGAGAGAGGAGAGAGAGAGAGTTAGGGTTCCAGGCCAGCCTGAGCTACATAGTTAGACCTTGTCTCAAACAAAAAATTATTCACCATAAAACTGTCTCACTTCCTAATTACACTGTTAAGTACAATTGCAACAAGAAAAATCACTGGGCTAAAGGATATAAATGATAAAACTCTGGATAAACAACCACTGGCTAATAATCTTCTGAAAATCCTACTCTAGTCAAGGAAAACACATCTGCCCAAATCTCTGCAAGGAATAACTACAGAACATCTGTCAGCTTGATAGTGAAAATGTATTACTTCATCTTTTCAACAACTATGACCTGAGTTGATTTTTCTGTTTAATCAAACACCATCTGCCATTTAGCAATTTAACATTGGCTTATGAACTTATAATTAAAATTAACCCTTTTTGTAAGTTGCACATGCTATGGTCCAAGTTTACCCAGTCTTCTGATTTTTGTAGCAACTTATGGCATATATTTTTATTTTATGCAAATAGTAACCCTCTCTCTGTCTCTGACTGTCTCTGTCTCTCTGTGTCTCTGTGCGCGCGCGCGCGCGCGCGTGTGTGTGTGTGTGTGTGTGTGTAGCATTGGCTGTTCTGGAATTTGCTCTGTAGGGTGTGTGTGTGTGTGTGTGTGTGTGTGTAGCATTGGCTGTTCTGGAATTTGCTCTGTAGGGTGTGTGTGTGT